>NW_026125472.1:0-149013 GCF_943737965.1 Phodopus roborovskii
GACATTTTCTCTGAAAGTATATTCATGTCTTGTTTTAGTTTCTTAAACATGAATATGTTTATTTTTTTAAATCTGTTTTTTCAGTCTTATGTTGGAGAGGATGTGAGTCAGGAACACTCCTCCATAGATAGTGAAGTGCAAACTTGTACAGCCATTTGGAAATCAGTATCTCAGTTTGTAAGAAAATTGTGAATCAATCTGCCTGGACTCAGCAATACCACTCTTGGGCATTTACTCAAAGGATGCTCAATCATACCACAAGGACATTTGCTCATGAATGTTCATAGCAGCATTATTCATAATGGCCAAAACCTGGAAATAAACTAGATGCCCCTGAACAGAAGAATGTTCAAAGAAAATGTCATATATCTAAACAGTGGAGTACTACTCAGCCATTAAAAATGATGACCTCCAGAAATTTTCATTCAAAGGATTGGAAATAGAAAACATCATCCTGAGTGAGGTAACCCTAGACTCAGAAAGACAAACACAATATGTATTCCCTCCAAGTTACGGATAGTAGATGTAAAGCAAAAAATAACCAGACTATAGTCCACATCTCCAAGAAGGTAAGCAACAAGGAAAACCTTTAGGAAAGGAAATTAGATGAGAAATATGGAGCAAACTGGGGGTGGGATGGTAAGAAGGAGCAAAGAGGGGAATGAGAAGGAGATGGCTGAGGTGGAGAGGGATGCATGGGAAGAACAATGAAAGAAATATCTTGATAGAGGGAGCCACTATGAGCTTGGGAGAAACCTGGTGCTAGGGTAACATCCAAGAATCTCCAAGGACCTCCAGCTACGACTCCCAGCAGTAGTATAGAGGATGTCTGGACTGGCCTACCTACCCCTGCAATCTGATTGATCAATGCCCCAACTATCATTGTAGAGCCCTCATCTAGCAGTTGATGGAACTAGATGCAAAGTTGCACAACCAAGAACCATGTGAGCTCTGGGAATCTAGTCAAAGGGAGGGAGGAGGAAGATATGAGCAAAGGAGGTCAAGATCATAATGGAGAAATCTACAGAGACAACTGAATCAAACTTTAGGAAACTCAAGAACTCTATATCTACAACTGTGAGAATCCAGGGGAATGGACTATTAGGCTCTCTATATGGGAGACAGCTTACTTGGACTATCAGAGGACCTCAATACAAACCTGATATATGAACTTGCTATTTGGAGCCAATTTCTTAGTGTAGGATGCCATGTTCAGTGGCTGTAGGACCATGATGTAATCCCAGTACATAAACTAGCTTGGTGGAGTCCACTCCCCATGGTCTTAAAGCATGGGAGAGGGGCCTGGACCTGCTCTAAACTATTGTGCCAGACTATGTTGCTCTCCTCATGAGAGTGCTTATCCATGAAGAGGAAGAGTGGGCTCAGCAGAGCTGAGGTGATGTGGTCAGAGTGGGAGGAACAACTGGGTTGGGATGTAAAATAAAATAAAAAAAAAATGTAAAACTCCTGTTTTTGCTTGTTGTTTTTCTATGATTGGACTTTTGCATCTGGTAATAATATGTGTGAAGATTTCATTCTTTATATTTCAGTAGTTGGAAACAAAATCCAAGTTCTTCTTTTAATGTAGCAGACCTTGTAATTGTTTACAAAAGGACTGCATTTTCAGAGATTTCAGATTTTCCCTCTTTGGGACTGATACTTAGAACCTGTCACATTCTTTGATTTTCTCTGAATGGTAGATACTGTCTTCACCAGTTCAAGCTTCCTTCTTGAGTCTTCATCTTTCATCTCAAGATTAGGAAATTCCCCCACATGCCTGTAACCTTATCCTGAGACACATCAGTATCTTCAGGTTCTGGTGAAGGCACCATGAGCTCCCAATTTCCCATGTGCTTGTAGGCCTAACTTAGTGTTGCAACTTGTCCCACTTTTGGGGCTGCAGTTTCTACTAAAACCACTGACAACAGCTTCTTTTGAGCCTAAACATTCAAGTTTTCTGGGTCCATGTTAATTGCTTAACAGTGAATTATTCCTTATTTTCAAAAAAAAAAACTAGAATATTTGGCTATCCATTCAAGGCTGTTAGATTTAGAACATAGCACTGACTTATATGACATTTAATGAAAAAAATGGGATTTAACATTTGACACATAAAAGCACTTGTGTTTCAATAAATGAGTATCTGTGATGCTCCTTTGATTTGAATTCAAATCATTACTTGGTTGATATAATTAATTTTCCTAGCATATTTCTATATCATAATTTTCCAGTTATTGCATTCAATTAATTTTTCCATGAGTTTTAGTGTACATTGTGATATCATTTCATTTACAGGTACTTCTTTAATGATCTCTGAATTCATTACAGTCTCCACTATGCTTCAAAGTACTCTAAAATGGAATGAGTTAACAATGATAAAATTATTATTAACTTTATTTGGCATAGATTTTCATGGTTAACTAGAGTCTAGTGAGGCACATAGATCTGTGCAAATTGTTTGTCTAACTTCTCCATAAAGTGATATTTGCCTCCGTGGATAATGAAAAAGTAAGTGCTTCTTCCAGTACTTATACTCTTTGAGGCATCCATAAGAAATTCATAGAGGCTTAGTAATTACACCACCTGCAGAACAATTTAGAAAATTTCTTTCCTCACATTACTACTTCATTTAAAATTGACATTGCAGTCCTGAGGGGAGATGAGGTCACAGGGCATTAGACCTTTATATAAAGACTGAGAAGCTTCCTTCTCCAGCTTCTCTTTCGTGTATAATGTCAGATGTCTACTCTGGCCTCACTGCCCTTCAGATACTAGCATTTGGTGTGTTTTTGCAATTCACTCTGAGAGCTTTAGGAATACTCTGAAGAAACTCTGAGTAAGTACTAATGTCTGCAAAGGGATACTGAATAGATGTGGTGAAATTTCAGGTAAATGAGAGGAAAATTTTCTTGGGTATAAGCTGAATTACTAAACAGAAAATTCTTCCTAATCTAGTTCCAATCTCTGATATAGACAAAATAATACCATAAAATCATCCCAGAGGGTGACCCTTGATGAGTGCTCCAAATCACTGTACATTGTTTTGATTTGAAGGTTCTTCAGAATTAAAGTAATTATTCAGAGTTCTATCTGCACAGACTGACTGAAGATATGTATTGCATTACAATATTGAACATAAACTTACATGACTATCATTCCTGAAGCTGGGAGATGCTCATGTTTGTCAAGTCTCCACAATGCATTAGGAATTTAGACAGACATTTATGAAGCATCTTCTAAGATTTTTATCTTGCTAGTGAAATTAAGGGCATTTTCTACATTTAACTTTTATCCAAATTACAGAAGGTGCAAAAGGAAGAGGACTATAACAGTGATTAATAGATTGCCACTTCTCTTTTAAGTTTTAAATTTAATTCGAGAAAGATTCCTTTATTTTGTCTCTTAAAATATCTATTTCTTGATTTTATATTATTAAGGTTAATGTGGATACAGTATATAATATTTTAGATTTGTCCACATAATTTCTTTGAGACTAAAATGTTTAACATACCAACATGAAATGAAAACAGTTCATAAACATTTCAAATCACCACTCTCATCCAAAGGAAATCACTGCCTTATAATTTTTTCATCCATTTTTCTGAATCAGAAAGAACTATCCCCATCACATTGATGAATCATAGAGAGAAACTGTTCTCAGGAATCCTCTTAAGACAATGAACATTTTAATAAGGACTCATAATGACAATTCTAGTTTCAATTGATGTGGTCAGAGTGCAGACAATTGTTCAAGACCAATGGCTCTGAAAAGTAATGTCACTCAGTGAAAATTAGGAGAGTAACTAGGGGCTGGGAAATAAGCATGGTCCATATGTCTCAGAGTGATAAAGATGTGGTAGGTTTAGCTCTTTTCCATTTCCATTTAAATACAAAGAGAAAATGGATTTTTAAAAGCAATATAGTGATTCTGCTTTCCCTTTCCCCAATTACTTTAACATTCTTCACCATACCACCCACCCAAATCCACAGTCTTTCATTAGGATAACAAAGGACATCTTAAAATAAAAACATAATATGAAAACAAACCACAGTAAGACAAAACAAATACAGGAAAAAGAGCCAAACAAAAGCATAGGAAACAAATATTGACATAGGCACTCATATTCATGCACACAGAAACTCCATAAATATACAAAACTAGAAACCATATAACATATACCCAAAGGACATGTAAAGTATCTATTCCTTCTCTACACTGAATGTTTATCAAGAGCCTTCTATTCAGTTCTCAAATACCAAGTGTATTCTTCCTGTGTACTTTATTTCCATGTGTTTCTGAATACCTTACAGCTCTCATCAAGTTCCATTGATTGAGCATTATTTATTATCCTGTACATACTGGTTTGGTATGATTGAGTGGTTAGAACCATTTCCCTGTGTGTGTGTGTGTGTGTGTGTGTGTGTGTGTGTGTGTGTGTGTGTGTGTGTGTGTGTTTGTGTGTATATGTGTGTGTGTGTGTGTGTGTATTTATCTTAGAAAGCCAAGCTTCCACACAAGTGCCAAGCATGATGTGCTTTCAGTCACTCCTGTATCCTTGTACTTATTTCTTTATCCAATGGGGTCCAGAATATCATGAAGTTTAAAATACATCATAAAGGTAGACAAAAATTCAGAGTGCATCACAATGAAAATGTACTAGCTTCATCATTAACATTCATATTTGTTTTATGATTAGAATCCTGATGAAATTGTTTGGCTCTCTTACATTTATCTTCTAGAGACACTAGTGGACCTTCACACACATTCAATAAATCTGACAGTTCAATTGTTATCATTACATTAGTTTTAAAAATAATTATTGGTGGGGTATGTTTATATGTGTGTGATAAAATAAGAGAAAGAGAGAGAGAAAGAAAAAGAGAATAGGTCAGCACTCAAAACAGTGTTTTGTAATTGGTCATTTGAAACATTGTTTAATAGAAGATAAAAATGGTGTATGAATAAAGTAATATTCAATTTATTAAAGGAAGTTTTTATTTATTATTAAAATTCAGATGAAAAGTATATTCAGAATGGATCTTGCCTCCTGTGAAGATGGTGAGTGGAAAATTGCAGTTTATGCTAAAAATGTGATATTGAGTGTTCTTTCCATTTGCATTCACTGTTCACTGCATCTCCCTGAATAATGATACCCTATTGTTAATCCAGAATTTACAACCATATAGAGTGAGAATTTTCTTGATATAGATATATATGTATATATATATGTATATATATGTATGTACGTTTATACATATATATGTATATGTATATGTGTGTGAGTATGTATGTTTTAAGATTGCCATAAACTCAATGAAAGTTAACTGTGTTAAAATTAATTTTATTTGACACAGAATTTTACTAGGTTGCACACACTGAGATTGAAATCTCAAACTCAAGTGATTCTTGGACATGAACAGCCAAGAATACAGAGCATTCAAATTCATCACTTTTCTCAGGGAGAATTTTTTTTGCTGCTATTAAAGGAGGATCTGCCTAGTAGCAGAATGGAGTCAAAGAATTATGCAATAGGAATAGTATTCTTATCACAGACTATGTTTGGAATTGTGGAATTTATCCCTTCTTTCCTGCTATCTACTTTATTACTACAATCAAAGGAAACTGAAGCCTACAGATTTGATTCTCACACATCTGACCGTTGCTAACTCCTTGATTATTCTCTCTGAAGGAGTACCACAAACAATGGTAACTTTTGGGTTAAAACAGTTCTTCAATGATTTTGGCTGTAAACTTGTTCTTTATATTCAAAGAGTTGGCAGAAGTTTGTCCATAAGCACCACCTGCATCTTGAGTGCCTACGAGGCCACCACAATTAGTCCTGGAAACTCATGTTGGAAAGATATGAAAGTAAAAGCTCCAGAATTCGTTAACCTCTCCATTTCTCTTGGATGGGTCACATATATGATGATAAACTTTATTTTCCCTGTGTATGTTCATATAAAAAATATTGGCAATAATGTGACAGTAAAACGAGATTTTGAATTTTGTTCAACTCTGGGTAGATATAAACTTGTAGATTTACTCTATGCAGGATTATTGATGTTTCCAGAAGTCTTGTTTTCTGTGCTTATGGCATTCTCCAGTGGCTCAATGGTAGTCATTCTTTATAGACACAAGCAAAGGGTTCAACATATTCATATAACTCATACTTCCACAAGAACATCCCCTGAGTCCAGAGCCACCCAGAGAATTCTTCTTCTTGTATCTATCTTTCTAGCATTTTATACAGTCTCCTCATTTTTACAAAGCTTTATTGCTCTTTTGAATAACCCTAGTTGGTGCCTGATCAAGATCAAATCCATTATTTCTATGTGTTTTCCTACTATTTGCCCTCTCATTATGAGATGTGACTCCACTGCATTGCAATTCTGCTTTTCTAGAAAAGGTGTATAAAAATCCCATAATCTAATCTGGTGTGTGTAATTCATTTCTTTTTTGTGTATGGACTTTAGTTTAGTTGACTTGTCTAGTTCAATAAAATATTATGAAGGGAGGCCATTTGCCTATCTTATGCAAAGCATCACAGATTTTTGCATTTTCTTCCTGATCAATATGCTCCTCATAATATTTTATTAGAGCAGTATCAAGTTGCTCCATCCAGGCCAAATAACACCTGTGTCATTGGGTTTTTTCTTGAGGAAATATAAGGGGCCACATCTCACTGAACTTTGATACTGTGTTTGAAAAAGAATTCTATTTATAAGAGGAGTACTCAGTTCAGAAATACTGTTAAGAATATGTGTTAGGTGTTTATACTTTATAATTTTTCATAACCTTCTCTTGCATGTTTATGTCCTATAAAAAGATATTTATTGTTTTTCCTATTGTGTCAACAACATCACTGGGTGGAAGATGGTATCCTACACAAAGAAAAGAAATAGGCATCATCATTCAAGGAAAAGTATAAGACTGACCTACTATTATTACTGATAGAAACCAGTTTTTGCTAGAGTTTCTAACCTAGAGGATATGTAACTTTGCATACATTTAAAGCGTTTCTTGCCATTGACATTAAAAATAGTGACAGGTATCAGAATATCTCAGAATGGCCCTACTGTGTTAGTGCGAAGTTACACAACAACATCATTTTTCTTGGAATATTAACTTTTCTGTCAATATCTATTGACTAGATAAAGACAAATCTCAAACTTTCACAGATCCTCAAATCAATTACTGCTGTGATTCCAAGAAAATAGCTAAATTTTTAATGATCCATACAAAGTGGTATTTACTACTCTCTGAATCATATGTATAAGTATTTCATCTAGGCAATATTCTTGAGACAACCAATTAATCTGTATCATAATGCAGAAGATGTCTGTTTTCCAGACAGTTTGGGACATTAGTAGGGTAAGTGATTTGGTTCTTAGGAAATAAAATATGAAACATTATCTTGTCAAGGATGTGAAATTAGTAGGGTCAAACAAAATATAATCTTAAAATTTGAATTTAGACCTGCATCACACACACACACACACACACACACACACACACACACACACACACATTTATAATGAGTATTCACGTTTTTCTATGAGAGAATGAATATGAAAAAAGAGTTCCAGAAATGAGTGATCAAGGTAACATTTAAACATGTTGTCTGTGATACTATAGAGTTAGACAAATAATGCTGTACATCCTGTTGATGCACAGGACTAGGTTCCATAACCCTAGCTCAGGTCTCAAGACATGGATCGTCCAGAAGCCAATATCCATGTCATATTTTTTTCTGTGTATATCCACATACCTAATATAAGAATATAAACTAGCACCTGGTAGCAAAATACAAAAAAATGAAAAGGTCCATTAAAATTTCTCTGACCTTCTCACATGTATGGAATTTTTAATTTAGTCTTATCATTCACAGGTGCATGTCACCACTCATGGTAGATCTTTGATGTGATATGACCTTGGTCCATGGTATTTTACTCCCTGACTGTTGTTATGAGCGGGTATCCGCCAGCCTGGTCCCTCATCCATGCCAGCCCAAAATAACACACAGAGATGCTGTATTAGATATAATGCTGTTGGCCAGTTACTAGTTTCTTATTGGCTAGCTCTGTCTTAAATATTAACACGTTTCTATTATTCTGAGTATTTCTACATGGTCTCATCTTACTGGAGAGAGGGCCTGAACTTCTGTTCTTTTGGTCTTACATGTTGACCCTCCTCCTACCTCTTTTTCAAAACCTCCTTGTCTCCTAGTCCTGCCTATCTTGCTCCCCTATTGGCCAACAGTGCTTTATTCATTAACCAATAACAGAAACATATTTACAGAATGACATCTCCCATCAGACTGTGGTTCAGGAGTTGCCTACAGTACAGAGAGTGCTTACAGTACAGAGATCACCTCCAGTAGAACCCAGCCAAAAATAACACACTCCAACCCTAGCCTCCTGCATGGAACCAGGCTTCTATAATCCAGGTAATCAGGCTTCTAACACAAGTCCTTTTTTCAAATCATGTTAGTGAAAACAAAATGATTGTTCTTGAATCCCTGATGGGAGTGAAGAAATTGAGAAAAACAGTCTGTTGACTGCAGTGAAAATCAGGGAACCAAAAGTGACCAGGAGAAATTTCAGGCATTATAGATCCATTAAATGGCACTCCTTTAACTCATCTGGAATTGAAAATGCTCAAAATGTTCAAACACATTGCATACCAGGCGTTTAAGCCAATGGTGAGTGAACTGATAAGTTTTAATTGGAGGCTAATATAATTCAAGGGTTGCCACATAAAATGTTGGTTGGTGGGGTTTTCAGGCATGAATGAAGATAAAGAGGGTTGAGAAGTCCTTTGAGTAGACAAAACAAGAATGTCAGTCACATAACAGAGCAGAAATTGATGCATAGGCTAGAATGTCTGTTTGGAAGTCAGAGATGATGGTGGCTTTTGAATTTATAAAGTGTGGTGAAATCTTGTTTGTACAAATAAAGTGTATCTGAAGATCAGAAAGTGGAGCTTGCCACAAGCTAACCATAGAGGCCTTCTGGTCTATGCAGGCAGACAGGCAGTGAGATGGCTGCGGAGAGAGGAAAACAGGAATTAGTTCTTTTCTGCAGGGAAGCTAGAGTGGTAAAAGTGGCTTTGGCTTGATCCTTCTTTCTGGTCTCTCAGCATTTTCCCCTATATGTGACTCCGGGCTTTTATTATTAAGACCTATTAGAACTGAGTTACAAATTGGCACCCAATCTAGAAGTACCAATTCACAAAAAAAAAAAAAAAAAAAAAAAAAAAAAAAAAAGCAGCTTTGAGGCCACTGGCCAAGGCCCAGGCCCAAGCTACAGTCAGTACTCCTGCCTTACTCCGTGCCTAGCTGGCTAGGTGTTCTCTGTTTTTTTTCTCCAAGTCTTTGAGTGAGTGTAAGATGATGATGATGATGATGATGATTACTATTGTTGTTGTTATAGCTTTTTTAAACATTTTGTAAAATTTGGAATAGTAATCTTAGGGACTTCAGAAATGTCTTTCCTCTGACACAGATGTTCTAGGAATGTCCAATGACTATAAAAACATCTCTCTAGGTTGGTCTAATGCAATGTGGCATTTGTGTAGCATTGTCTGTTTGTGAGGCTCCTAACAGTGGGATTGAGAGCTAACCTTGGCACTTGAGCTGGATTTTGAGAGCCTATTACTTGTGCTGAGTTGCTTTGATAAGCCTGGATACAGGGGGAGGACCTTGGTCCTTTATCAACTTATTGATGCCCATGGATGCCAGGAGTGATCGTGGCATAAGCCTTAGAGATTGCCAGCTTTTTCTTAGAGTTAGAAAGTTGCTACCTTCAGTCCCAATCTACCTTCTCCCCCTCCCCAACTCCTGAGAAGTAGAATTTAGGGCTTACAGGAATGCAGTTAAGTAACCCCTCTTTATGCAATTATTTAGCAACTCCCAAGACCACTTCCCCTGCTAACAATTTGCTTATCTGCATATCCTGCTCATCTTCAGTGATCTATAATGAAGAACAGCAGGCAGCTGGGTTAACAGGCAATGACCTCGCCCCCTTTGATTCCCGCCCTACCTAGCTTCCCGCCCTGATCACTATATAACAAGCTTGAGAAAAATAAAATTTTGCAGCTTGATCAGAAAGCCTGTCTTGCTGCCGGTTTCTCCTGTCTCCTTTCCTTCATTCCAGATCCTTTAGCGTTCAGGCTTTCCTTACTGTCCCATTGGCCAGGGCACATGGGAGCCCTGCCACTTTCTGAACAGAGAAGGAATAGTGGATAAGGGGGAGTCAAGAGGGGTGATAGGGGAGGATGGGAGGGTGAGGGAACTGGGATTGACATGTAAAACATGCTTGTTTGAAATTTAAATAAAAAGGAAAAATAACAAATTCACTTAACATAATACTAGTATTAACTTTGCCCCAATACCTCTGACCTATCCTGGAACAAGTTTTTGTTCCTGTTAGTAGTACCATGCAAGAGCTCTATCTTTTAGAGCAGGGCTAACACCCAAATAGAAAGTCTTTGTTTATTCCCATAACATGCAGGGCTCTATTATATCAGTGGGTGAATTTGTCAGGCTAGGTATTACTGTAACTTAAAGCCTAGGTAATATTACATCTGCCGAGTAACATTGTTGGGTTTTCTGCCTCACTAACATGCATGGCACCTTCCAGAACTATGAGAGATAGTGAATAGGGAACAAGATTTCAATTGGATTACAGCTTTACATCAGGTTGTACTTGACTCCCATACATAGTCTCTTTAGAATTGTGTTTCCTAAATCATTCTCTGAAGGATAACCTCCCCCCCCCAAAAAAAAAACAATGGCAGTATACTAAGAGCTGTCAGGGCCTTGGGAACACTTGAACAAATGACCCAGTTGGAGCATGTAAGCCTGCTTTCGAACTGAATTCGTGGGACTTAGTTCAAAGTTAGTGCAGCAAGGGAGGGGTGAAGTGAAATAAATAAAGAGCAGCATGCAATCATAGTGTGAGACTTGTGGGTCAGTCTTGAATCCATGCCACTGGGAGTCACTCTGACAGTTTTTGGATAAGTCAAAGAGTTATTTAGAGAGACAGTGGTCTACCACATACACGAAATATGAAAGTCTTCCAAGTATTTCCACAAAGTTTGCATTCATAACAGAATTCATGGAGTTTAGTCTGATAATTGAGTCACACTGAGAGGCATTTTTAAATATTGTGTATTGACTGACCTGTTATACTTTAGAGCTAATAGAGAATAGAGAGTAACTAAACACTAGCCGAACTCCTGGAATCCAGTTGCAGAGAGGGAGGAGTGATGAGCAAGGGGTCAAGACCAGGCTCGAGAAACCTACAGAAACAGCTCATAGAACACAGATTATGTTGTTCTTAAATATGATTAAAGTAAAATGGACTGTGTCAGGCTCATTAGCAACTTTAGCAATCTTCCTGACTGACATTCAGAATTACTTGGGAACTTACACTAGCCAGTATCTTGATGAAATGCTGAGCTGTGGAAATACAGCTTCAAATTACATACTAAATTAAAATTAATTAATTACAAGAAAAGAATGTGGAGTCCACCCTACTTCGGAGACTTCTCGGAGCAACTCTGAAAAAAAGGGAGATCTGACTATCCACGCAGGACCACACGTAATTTCCACCTGCTTGGTCTCTGACCCCACCTCAGTCCTCTGCTGGAGCCCCGGGCCCCTTCCCAGAGATCCGCCTATCTCTGCCGGTCCCTCTGAGTTCCTGATGGCAAGATCCTTGACCCCCAAATCCGGGCCTCTGCTAGAAAGAGGCCTCAGCTGGAGAGTTCAGTTTCCAGTGAGATCCGACTATCCTGCAAAACCTTCCCAAGTTTCAGCTGAGCCCTTGTCCTCTTCCGCCAGCTATTGGCCAGAGGGTGAGTCTGGGCCCAATCAGGGCTGCCTGTCCCCTACAACCACTACCCCCTCCTCCCCCCGGCCTAAATTCCCTGGGTTGGCCCCTGATCCTACTGCTCCTATCTCCTGTTCCCATAAAGAGCACCCTTGGAGCTCTGATACACCCCCACCCAACCCCACCACGAGCCTGCCCCCCCTACCCTGTGCCCTACCCTACCCACAGTCCTGCTGCTCTGGTTGAGCACTGGGACAGAGGGTGGAGCCAACAGTCCACCCTACTTCGGAGACTTCTCGGAGCAATTCTGAACAAAGGAGAACTGACTATCCACGCAGGACCACCCGTATTTCCACCTGCTTGGTCTCTGACCCCACCTCAATCCTCTGCTGGAGTCCCAGGCCCCTCCTAGAGATCCGCCTATCTCTGCTGGACCACTGTGAGTACCTGCTGGCATCTTCTACTGGATCCTCATCCTTGATCCCATCCCTAGGTCCCTGTCTGCAGAGAAGCCTCCTAGAGAGCTTGGACCACACAGAGCTACAGATATTGAATCTCAGACCCACATAAGCCCACCCGGGAAGTACCATAGAGAGAGGGGAGACCCCACCAACACCTACTGGAAGAAGCTATGGGAAGACAGCAATACAAGAAAACACTTAACAACAGAAAGATAAGAATGACACCACCAGAATCTAGGAATCTACACCAACTAGAACGGAACACAACAACAAAGCAGAGGAAGAAGAATGGAAAGACTTAAAAATTACCATTATAAAAATGATAGAGGCCCTCAAAGAAGATGTGAGAAAATCCCTTAAAGAAATGGAGGAAAAAACAAACAAAAAGTGGAAGAAATGAATAAATTCCTTAAGGAAAGTACAGAAAGCCAAGAAAAAACAATTAAGCAGGTGAAGGAAACAGTTCAAGACTTGAAAACTGAAATAGAGAAAATAAAGGCAACACAAACTGAAGGAATGCTGGAAATAGAAAAACTGGGCAAAAAATCGGCAACTACAGACACAAGCATAACCAACAGAATTCAAGAGATGGAAGAGAGAATCTCAAGGCGCAGAAGATAAACTAGAAGAAATAGATTCATCAACCAAAGAAAATCATAAATCCAACAAATCCTTAACACAAAACATCCAGGAAATGTGGGACACCAAGAAAAGGCCAAACCTAGCATACAGAATAAAGAAAGGATATTAAGAGAAGTGAAGGAAAAGGACAGGTAACATATAAAGGCAGACCTATCAAAATTACACCTGACTTCTCCATGGAAACCCTCAAGGCCAGAAGGTCCTGGATAGATAGTTCTAAAAGTATTAAGAGAACACGGATGCCAGCCTAGGCTACTATATCCAGCAAAACTCTCAGTCAATATAGATGGAGAGAACAAGATATTCAATGACAAAACCAGATTTTCCCAATACATATATACAAAATCCAGCCCCTACAGAAAGTATTGGAAGGAAAACTCCAACCCAAGGAAGGTAACTATGCCCACAAAAATGTAGGCAACAGATAATCCAACTACCACCAGAACCAAGGGTAAAGCAGAACTAATATATTCACAATACCACTGCCAACAACAAACCTAAATCAAACAAGCATCAACAATCAATGGTCCTTACTCACCCTCAACATTAATGGTCTTAACTCACCTATAAAAAGACACAGGCTAACAGAATGGATATGAAGACAGAATCCATCCTTCTGCTGCATACAAGAAACACATCTAAGCTTCAAAGATAGACATTACCTCAGGGTAAAGGATTGGGAAAAGATCTTCAATCATTTGATTAGAAATAAAAAGCAAGCAGGTGTAGCTATCCTAATATCTAACCAGTTCAACTTCAAACAAAAATTAGTCAAAAGAGATGAAGACAGTCATTTCATATTCATTGCAGGAGAAATGCATCAACACAAAGTCTCAGTTCTGAACATCTATGCCCCTAATACAAAGTCACCCACATTCATAAAAGAAACACTACTAAAACTCAAAGCTCATATAAAACCTCACACACTTATAGTGGGAGACTTCAATATACCAATCTCAACACTAGACAGAACCACAAATCAGAAACTCAACAAAGAAAAAAAAAAGAATTAACAGAAGTTATGTCTCAACTAGGGTTAACAGACATCTATAGAACATTCCATCCAAAGACAAAAGAATATACCTTCTTCTCTGCTCCACATGGAACCTTCTCTAAAATCGACCACATACTAGGAGACATAACAAACCTCAACAGATACAAGAGAATAGGAATAGTCCCCTGTATCTTATTGGACCACCATGCTTTAAAATTGGAATTCAACAACAACACAAATAGCAGAAAACCTGCAAACTCATGGAAACTGAACAATGTGCACTTGCACCACTCCTGGGTCAAAGAAGAAATAAAGAAATTAAGGACTTTCTAATATTCAATGAGAATGAGGATACAACATACTCGAACTTATGGGACACCTTGAAAGCAGAGCTACGAGGGAAGTTCATTGCACTAAATGCCCATATGAAGAAAACAGAGGATAGTCACATATGAGAATTAACAGCGCAACTGAAAACCTTAGAACAGAGAGAAGCAAATTCACCCCGTGGGAGTAGACGCCAGGAAATAATCAACTTGAGGGGCTGAAATCATCAAAATAGGAACCAGGAAAACGATACAAAAAAATCAATGCAATGAAGAGTTGGTTTTTTGAGAAAATCAACAAGATAGACAAACCTTTATTCAAATTAACGAAAAAGCAGAGAGAGAACATGCAAATTAACAAAATCAGAAACGAAAAGGGGAACATAACAACAGACAGAGAGGAAATCCAGACAATTTTCAGGTCATACTTTGAAAATCAGTATTCCACAAAAATTGAAAATTCAAAGGAAATGGATAAATTTCTGGATAACTATCATCTTACCAAAATTAAATCAAGAACAGACAAACAACTCTAATAGACCTATAACCTGCAATGAAATAGAAGCAGTCATCGAAAGCCTTCCAACCAAAAAACGTCCAGAGTCAGATGAATTCAATGAAGAATTCTACCAGACATTCAAGGAAGAACTAATACCATTATTCCTCAAACTGTTCCACAAGATAGAAACAGAAGGTTCATTGCCAAACTCTTTTTATGAGGCCACAATAACCTTGGTACCCAAGCCTCACAATGACACAACTAAGAAAAGAAAACTACAGACCGATATCCCTGATGAACATCGATGCTAAAATAATAAAAATACTGGCAAACCGAATTCAAGAATACATCAGAGAAATCATCCACCATGACCAAGTAGGCTTCATCCCTGTAATGCAGGGATGGTTTAACATATGAAAATCTATCAACGTGATCCACCATATAAACAAAAAGAAAAAGAAAAACCATATGATTATCTCCCAAGATGCAGAAAAAGCCTTTGACAAAATTCAACACCCTTTCATGATAAAGGTCTTGGAGAGGTCAGGGATAACAGGAACATACCTAAACATAATAAGAGCAATATACAGCAAACCAACTGCCAACGTCAAACTGAATGGAGAGAAACTTAAGCCAATTCCTCTAAAATCAGGGACAAGACAAGGCTGTCCTCTCTCTCCATATCTCTTCAATATTGTACTAGAAGTTCTAGCTAATGCTATAAGACAACAAAAGGAGATCAAGGGGATCCAAATTGGAAAGGAAGAAGTCAACTGTCTCTATTTGCAGATGATATGATAGTTTATATAAGCGACCCAATAAACTTTACCAGGGAACAACTGCAGCTGATAAACACCTTCAGCAAACTAGCAGCATACAACATAAACTCAAAAAAATCAGTAGCCCTACTTTTTTCAGACGACAAAGAGACAGAGAAAGAAATCAGAGAAACATCACAATAGCCACAAGCAACAAAGTATCTTGGTGTAACGCTTACCAAACAAGTAAAAGACCTATATAATAAGAACTTTGTGGCTCTAAAGAAAGAAATTAAAGAAGATACCAGAAAATGGAAAGATCTCCCATGCTCTTGGATAGGTAGGATAAACATAGTAAAAATGGCAATCTTGACAAAAGCAATCTACAGATTCAATGCAATCCCCATTAAAATCCCACCACAATTCTTCACCGACCTTGAAAGGATAATAATCAACTTTATATGGAAAAACAAAAGACTCAGGATAGCCAAAACAACCCTATACAATAAAAGAACTTCAGGAGGCATCACCATTCCTGACTTTAAGCTCTACTACAGAGCTATAGTTCTGAAAACAGCCTGGTATTGGCATAAAAATAGACAGGTAGACCAAAGGAATCGAATTGAAAATCCTGATATTAACCCACACACCTATGAACACCTGATTTTCGACAAAACATCTAAAATTATACAATGGGGCGAGGACAGCATCTTCAACAAATGGTGCTGGCACAATTGGATGAGGGTGTGTAGAAGACTGCAGATAGACCCATGTCTGTCGCTATGCACAAAACTCAAGTCCAAATGGATCAAAGACCTCAACATCAATCCAGCCACATTGAACCTCTTAGAAGAGAAAGTAGGAGGTACCCTTGAACAAATTGGTATAGGAGACTGCTTCCTGAACATAACTCCAGGGGGCACAGACACTGAGAGAAACAATTAATAAATTGGACCTCTTCAAACTTAGAAGCTTCTGTAAGGCAAAGGACACAGTGGACAAGACCAAACAGCAGCCCACAGACTGGGAAAAAATTTTCACCAATCCTATATCTGACAAAGGGCTGATCTCCAAAATATACAAAGAAGTCAAGAAACTAGTCAACACAACACCAAATAACCCTATTAAAAAATGGGGTACAGAACTGAAGAAAGAATTCTCAATAGAGGAAATCAAAAAGGCTGAAAGACACTTAAGAAAATGCTCCACATCCCTAGCTATCAGGGAAATGCAAATCAAAACAACTTTGAGATGCCATCTTACTCCCTGCCAGAATAGCTAAAATTAGAAACACCAATGATGATTCATGTTGGAGAGGATGTGGAGAAAGGGAACACTCCTCCACTGCTGGTGGGAGTGCAAACTCATACAGCCATTTTGGAGATCAGTATGGCGGTTCCTCAGGAAAATGGGAATTAGTTTACCACAGGACCCAGCAATCCCCCTCTTAGGCATATACCCAAAGGATTCACATCCATGCAACAAAGACATCTGTTCAACTATGTTCATAGCAGCACTATTTGTAATAGCAAGAACCTGGAAGCAACCTAGATGCCCCTCAATTGAAGAATGGTTAATGAAGATGTGGCACATCTACACAATGGAATACTACTCTGCAGAAAAAAAAATAATGGTATCTTGAAATTCGCAGGCAAGTGGATGGCACTTGAAGAAACCATCCTGAATGAGGTAACCCAGTCACAAAAAGAGGAACACAGTATGTACTCACTCATATATGGATTTTAGACCTAGATCAAAGGATCACCAGCCTATAATTCACACACCAGAGGAACAAGGTGTATTCTAAGAGATTCATATAAAGTCCCTCACAGAACTGGTAATGGACAAGTCCCCCCCAGAGCTCAGGGGAAGTGGGGGGGGCAGCGAATAGAGAGAGAAGTAGGAGAAAACAAGGGAGAGGAAAGGAAAACATGTGTGACCAGAAAGTTTTAGCCTGGTTAGGAATAGAAGACAGGAAAGAGAGAGAGGAGAGAGAGAGAGAGAGAGAGAGAGAGAGAGAGAGAGAGAGAGAGAGAGAGAGAGAGAGAGAGAGAGAGAGAGAGAGAGAGAGAGAGAGAGAGAGAGGAGAGGGGACATAAAGAGGGAGCCAATATTGGTTTGAAGATAAAATTGAACACAAAGAAAGGTCTAGAGAACTACAAGACTGCTGCCAACTAACAATTTGAGCTTCTGTGGAAAGGCTATAATAAATGCCCTTCCCGGAGATTAAGATCAACAACTAACTTCTCCATGGAGCCCTCAACTAATGCCTGTTGGAAACAGGAGCAAACACCCATACATAAACACTGAGTCGAAGTAGAACCCAGATGCAGATGGAGAGGACAAGACCAGGCGGCAGAAACACACAGAGACAGCTTACCTGAACAAGGAGGAGCTAACAGGCCACCAGACTGATAGCTGGGAAGCCAGCATGGGGCTGACTCAGGCCCCCTTGAATATGGGTCTCAGCCAGAAGGACTGAGCAGTCTAAATGACCTCAGACAGTGGAGCCAGGATGTATTCCTGGTGCACAAAATGACCTTGCTGACACATCCCCCATGGAGGATAACTGCCTTAATCTAGAGACAGGAGAGAAGCCCTAGTCCCTACTTCTTATGACCTGTCAGACCTACATGACCCCTACTGGATGACATTCCCCTACATATGGAATTGGGGTGGGGGGATGGGAGGGTGGTTATAGTGCATGTCAGAGGGCAGAGAGGGTAAAAGGGAGGGAGGGAAGGAGGGAGGGAGGAAGGAAGTGAGGGAGGTTGGGAGGGAGGGAGGGAGAGGGAACTGGGATCGACATGTAAAATAATAAATTAAATTAAAAAAAAATGCTTTGACTCCAAAATTTAAGTTCAAGGACAAGTTACTGGCAAAAAGGATTTCTATTTTTGTTTCCACAGAAAATGAAAAGCTGTGGATTCCTTCCAGACTAATGTGGTTTGATCAAGCCAGACCACCTGAAACAGAGTACCAAGTGATCCTACATGCAAAACAGCTGGACAAAGCAGCCTGACAGACTACAGCCAGGATTTCTGAATCTTCTTCGAATCCCCCATGACAGCACCCCTGAATTGATGGTTTGCAGAGCGAATGAGTCAAGTGATCATTCTTTATATATAAATCTTTTTAAAATTTCTTTATTTATTTTATATAACCAAGTCCATTTAAATGAAAACAAACATTTATAGACAATATTTGGGAATTTGGGCGTCGTTCTTTCCAAACTACTTCCTGCTGGTAAGGGGTGCAAATAAGCCTCTCTCTGTGAGTTTATTCAGGGCCAAATGGCTGTGGATCCAGGAAAGACAGAAAACACCATCTACATTTGTGTATACCAGGTTATGTCTTAATGACAAACAGGCTATTCCTGATGGTTTTGAATTGATCTAAAAGCCTTCTCTCCTATGTCTGATGAGTCTCATCCTACCATGTTGTAAGAGAGTTTTCACACTCTAAAAGCCAGGATTTACCATTCCAGGAAATCTCTGGCCCTGAACCTATTACCTTGTTATGTCCTACCTATGAAGTTCCTAAAATTTCCACAAAAATTGGCAGCAACTTTGTGGCAAAGGTCCAAAACTTGAGTTGTGAAGGGGGCATTTGAGCTTTAAGTTGTATTAATAAAGATATGAGACTTGCTGGGATATTTAGAAATGGAGAGTAAAGAAAAAACAGAACAGGAAATTGAAAGGCAGTTGGCAAAATTAGAGGTAGTAGAGGATTAAAAAGAGGCCAGGCAAAATGTCACAAATGATAGTGACATGTATCAAGAATCATGGGCAGGACTTGGGCAGCCACTAAAGTCATGAGCAATTGAAAATTCCTGAAAGTTGAACACAGTTATAGCCTACATTTTCAATCCAAAAAGGCATAGTTGGTGGGATAAGATATTTAGGTTGAGTAAACAGATAGATAAAGATGGCAACTAAAATTGACATTGTTGGAGTTGACTGGAGGGGAGTGAACGAAGGTGCATCTCAGAAAGACAACATGATTGAGGGGCATCATAGCCTAGAAAGTCTATGTGGAAGTCAGATATTTGGGGGTGTAAAGAACACAGGAGTTGGATGATGGAAGATAAGGAAGGTTTCTCTGATCACAATGATTACAGTCAGGCCTAAGAATCCCTAATCTGTTTTGGCTGCCTAACAGTTCTAGACACCATAATCATCAATGACTACTTATATTAGCTTATGCAGCATATACTAAGATTCTAATATGGAATCTTCTCTCTACGGATGGAGTACTGAATAGTGAATGATTAGTGTTTATATTTTATCAAATACTTGTTTGTTTAGGTTGTGCCAAGTAAGGCTCAACTTGCTGCTGGAAAGAGTTCATTGAGCACAGCTCCAACATTACTTCAACTAAACACAATGTAATATAAATTCTCAAAATACTTCATCATAATTTGGTCAAAATCCTTTATTTGTAATTGTGTGGTAAAACATTCTAGAGGAAAAGGAGAGATGAATATATTCAAGATACATTTTAGGCATATAGGAGAATTTCAAAAATTACATAAAAATATTCTTTTTATTAAAAGTTCAATACTCAAGTTTACATATATATATATGACACAGAATGTTTCAAAAGGCCTATGTAGTTGGGCAGCAAGTAGTGGTAGTTCCCATGTATGATACTTGTTTTATCCTTGGGTAGTTCAAAAGTACCACTGCAGTTCATTAAGCTGCTTATTAGATGATTCAGAAGCCAGTCTGGAAAGAAGCAAGAGATTCAAATTTCTCCCATCTGTAATACCTTAGTTTATTAAACTGAGTGCTTATGATAAGGTAGGCCATATAAAGAAGTACTCTAAAATTTGCTAAACTTACCACAGTGCCCTACTGATTTATAGATATTTTCCAATATTTCCTAGTACATCTGATGGAAACCATATTTCTGGGTACTCTTATCCCGTTTACCCAGTGTGGAGAATACATCACACACCCCTGCTTACCCCAAGCTTTGTCTGTAATACTGGATGCTATTACTCAAAGCCAGTAAACAGAGTTTGCCATCTTTCCTTTCAAAGGCAGCAATATGCATACCATGGGGGAAGATGTTGTAGCTCTTGGTACCAAATAGCTGCATCTGAGATATAACATACTCATGTAAGTTTAAACAAATACTGGAGAAGGACACTGGTACCAACTTCAGAAGGTATTGTCAAGATTTAGCTACAGAGTTGAATCCAGACTAGTTGTTTTTTAATTTCCCAACTAGCAATGGGCTATGTTTTCAAAATTCAACAGGCTTTAAGGGACTTCAGTGATGATGGAGTTTCCTTTAAGTTGTCTATTTTCATTTATTTTTATAGGCTGTGATGTTGGCAGTATTCAAGTTATCTTTCCATGTCATTCCCAGTACATGCAGCCATGATGGCCTAGGATGGAACAGTCTGAAATGAGAATGCCAATTAAGGCTCAAAAGCAGTCTTGCAATAGACTTGTTTAGATATAATTTATTATCAACTGATGCCAGCAATGATGTGTAAGAAGTGAAACAATTGTTTGTTGCTATTAAGCAAGAAAATTGATACAATCAGGACCAATCAATGTGGATGGGTCCTCAAAAACATGAAAATTGATCTACCATAATATCAAGTTATCTCTTTTGACCTTATAAACAAACACCCTACATCTTATTACAGATGGTTTTATATCTATACTAAACAGTGTCCAAGAAATAAGCACTCATTTCTCAAAAATTTTACAATATTTTATGAAATCCCTATAAACAACTACCTATAAACACAACACTTGAAATTTTATCAGGTCTTTTAACACACAAAGGACCCCTGTGCTACATTACTTCACTCTGTTGTGGTTCATTTATCTTCCTTTGAAGGTCCACCATCTCCTCCTAGGACCCATTTGTTAAGCTGACTCAGAATAAGAATTCCTCAAAAAAAAAAAAAAAAAAACAAATGCCTTAAATATTGGGGTGCCAATATTTTAGGATGTATTTGGAACATCAGAAAGTCAAATGTAATTAGAAGAAGTTGAACATGGCTATATCCTTGAAGGATAGACTACTGGCTCTGTAACTCCTTTCAGAACTCTGGATTCTCCACACTAATGTACGAATAATATCACCTCTTTGCGATGTCTTCTTCCAATGTCTCAAAAAGATGCTATTCATGGTCACTCTCTTTCTATCTTCACCCAAATTCAGGCACTTGCTGCTGTAATTACTGACATTGTTGTGAATCTGAGATGATACTGGATACTCCAGCACAGCCCTCTTTAATGATAATGAAGACCAAAAGGTGACAACATCTTCCAAAAATTGAAATGTCACATCATTGATGGGTGGAGGAACATAGAATAAAAGCAGGCTTGATTAACCTAAAGAGAGTGCTGAATAAATTGCTGCATATAGCTTGAATTGTTAATATAAATCTCTAATCAAACCTGGAGAAGATGCTCTTTCTCAATAGCTTGTGCTAACATAGTCCCATGAAAGGTATGATTCCAACTTTCATATGTGATAGAGTATAGCTACATACTGGCCCATGGCAGGTTGTGGCTCCTACATCTGTATCAGCTCCAGGCAAGTAATCAGGAGCTTGCCCATAACAGATGTTTGGGCACTTAGGTTATGAAAACCATATTAACTGAATGAGGTTTCCTTTTTGAAAATTTATGACTTAAACAGTAGCTGTGGTTTCAGAGTCTTGTGCCTGTGGAGTTTGACTTCCATATCCAGCATGTTATATGTACATCCACCCTATGTGAAATGTGGGGATAATTTTTTGAAAACATATTGAGCATGTATACCTCAAGGCAGCCTGGCCCAAAGAAAAGCTGTGAAACAGGTCTTATACAAGGTGAATAGGCCTGGATGACAAAAGTATTACAAGAACTGGGTTAAAGTCCCACCACTGAAAGAAACCTGAATAACCCTAAGGTTTACCTTAAATAGACAAATGTGTTTCCTGAAGAATGTTTAGGTTGTTTCTTTTTTCATGAAAAAGCATTTAGTTTAAGTACCTATTCTGTATCCTTTATCCAATGAAAGCAGAGTATGGAGAGAGGGGAGGATTGACTCATAAGTACAAAGGGGCTCAAAGTAGGAAAGACAAAGTAGTAATGATTGTGATATACATCAGAAACCAATTTTGAACAGACAATAGAGCACTGCAACCATGTGAGATGGTAGAAAGGGTATAAATAGCCAGAAAGATAAACATTCGGAAAAGATGTTCTGGGTAGCTCTGGATTCTGGGGAGTTACTGTGGAAAACACAAGTACTGCGAATATTGTGAACTTTCTCTTTGTGCCTATACAAAAAGACAATCATTAAGATGTTGGACCATGTGATCAGGACAGAAAATAGAAGCTCAGGAAACACAGATAAAACTATATATAAGGACACTGTGATTTTGTCATGGCCTGCAACAGTATAACGTTCAAAGCCTGTCTCTTTTGTTCTGTTTTTTCTTCTTAATTGTGTGGACATGTACAAAGGGAAAAGAATGTTTACCATGATGTACAAGATCCAGCAGATAGAAATGTAGATACCAATGTCCTTGGGAGTTTTGGCTTTAAGTTTCTTCCAACAGGAGTTTCCAGGGATGATGATGATGACCGAGAAGACACTCAGGAGAGAGAGGGTAGCAATGGACATGCTCCTGAAAACTCTTTGAACATACATAAAAAGTTGATAGCTCCAATCATTGAAGAAATATTTCAAGCCAAAAGTTGTCATTGTGTGGCCCATTCCTTTAGAGAGAATGATCAAGAAGTTAACCATGATCAGATGGATGCTAATTAAATCCATGGGCTTTACTTTGTGTTTCTTGTAATATATAAATAGGTAGTAAGAAAGAAGAGAAACATTTCCCAGAAGTCCAATTGTATTCTCTAGCAATAATATTATTCCTATTCCCAAATTCCTGAAGTCCATTTTATTACTGAGCAAAATTTACTTCAAAATATGCCAGCAATCACTTCTCAGAATTTTGTTTTAATTGCTGAAAAGGTCCTGTGTACCTGATGTCACAAATGCACAAGAATCACATTAGCTGCAGTGTGAAAACACAAGATTGTCAGCAAAAAATAGACTCTGTTCATACAACCTCACACAGGTATTTTAGCACTAATGACAATGGTCTATAGGAACTGCAGAAGCCTCAAAATGCACATATTAATGGAGTAAGTTCCGATTACATTTCTCACAAAAGTCAGCACTAAGAATAGGCCAAAGTTATCCTGCCAGAAGCAATGGCCAGTGAGTTCAAAATGAAAGAATGCTGAATTCTACAAGTCTACCCATATGGGGGAAAATGTCTTCTCTCGTCATTTTCTCCAAGAAAGAAATTCACTGTGAATGACTTTCTCCTGTCAATGTTAACATTAAAATTGAAAATATTACAACAGAAAAATGTTTTCTATCCTTTGGCAATTATGTTCATTACACAGCACTAATCATTATGTGAAGAAGTTGAATGAGGTAATGTTATACATTAAGAGATAATGCCTTAAGTTACAACCCCTACACATGCCCACTAAAGAATGGTGGTGCAGAGTTGAGAGGTGGACGGAGGAGACATTCTTTTGCATTAATGTTATCTAACACATTGCAGAGAAAACAGATGAATGATCCCAACATACATTAGTTAGAAAAAGATAATTTATAAATAATATATAAGGGAAGAATGCCCATCATTACAATCTGATCTATTACCTGGCGCCTCACTCAGCAGTAGAAATATGAAACCCGGAGTCTAGGAAACAGTAGTTCTTGACAAACATATGAACACCACAAGAATCTTGGCTCTGCTGTTCACATTAGTTCGAATAATTACACATATGAGAGGCTGTGAGTGTATAGAATACATGAACACCTTAATGTAGAAAACCTAGCATTTATGGAATAGATAAGCCTTCCTAGTACTCAGGACTTATAGCCAACGAAAGACTTGAAAGGAAAGAATACAAACCATCCATACCTGTCCATAAGCAATGGAGTTACTAATATTTTCATAATGCTATAGTTTATAACAATATACATGAAATCAGGAGTGCATTCACAGCACCAAAATGTACTGAAATCTACTTAAAAAATGTAAGAGATCTTTCACTATGATTCAAGCTATACAAAGATTAATACTGGGAAATAGTGTTCTTGTCTTTCACAGTTTAGCAGAGACATGAACCTACCTCTAATAGTTTCCACTCCTGCCAATAACACAAATAGAACTCTAGCATTGATGCAAAGACTTAAATAAAAAGAAAGCTAGTTAAAATATTTTCTATAGTATGATTTTATTTTTCAGACACTTCTTCAATAATGCAAGTTGGCTTGGAAAATGCAATAATCTTCCTGTGTTAGTCCATGGTTTCCTAGTGTTGATACCTCAAGCCAGCCTTCAGTTTCTTAGTCAATGCGTAAACTTGGGACGTTATTTTCATTTATGATCTGTGACAATATAAACAAACATACAAATTCAAGGATATGTCTGTTTTAACACAAGAGATGTCAACATTTTGAAGACAATGTACTGCAGTGGAATCTGTCCTGTGTTTCGGAATCACACATAAAGACTAGAACCTGGAGAAGTTGTAGAAAAAATGAAATGATACAACAAAGAGAGAAAGCATTCAGGATTTCATCTTTACCATAAGACCAGGAATTGCCAATGTAGACAGTTATTAGTTAAGCTGTTAGAATTTTGCCTTACCAGAAAAGATATTGTGTTCAATCTCCAAAATTCAGATAAAAATCTGGATTCAGGAACTCACAGTGATAATTCAAATAGTAGGTAAGTGTCAGAGTCAGTTAGATCTCTAGGTGAGGCTCACCAGAAGGCCTAATATAACCTTGGAATTTCAGATGAGTGATAATCTCATATGATCAGATGAGTGGAAGAGAAAAATATTGGAGGAACAACTGAAATTTTAGTCTGACCCATCACTTTCTCATAAGTTCATAATTACCTGAACACAAGAAAGCTGCTACACACAGACATGAAGACATATGTACACAGTAAGACATTGAGTTATCAATAATTTCCATTTAAAAGTTTTATTTATATTGCCTTTGTCTTGTCTATTTGTAATAAGTCAAGACTCTTGAAAATCTTATAAATAAAAACATATACATGGATAGAATTTATAATATATGTAATCTTATGGATTATATAATTAGAAGATCAAGGGGTAAGTATGGTATGAGGTCTAGATTTAACCTCTATCCTGATGAATATAAGGCTCTAAATTCTGGAAACTTCAGTAATGAAAAGTGAAAAAACCATCATGGGATAGCTGTAAATACAGAATATCAAAAAAAAAGAAAGAAAGAAAGAAAAAGAAAAGAAAAAGTAAAAGAAAAAGGTGTGTGGGGTGGGGGAGAATGACAGAAATTGTATGTGTACAAGACAAGAATTTTGTAAGACTCACACTGACATTGCCATCTAAACTTTAACATGGTGTCCCCAAGTTCAAAATGGAAAACAGTGACCATTAGGGAGACAAAGATCCTGCCCAGTCACAGAAACATTTTCCCCAGGAGGACAGATCCTGGCTCTTTCCTAGGATTAGATTATTTTCTTAATTCCATTTCTATAGCCTATTTACAAACACAAAGTCATGTTCCAAAATTTGTGATTGTCATGCTGCAAAATTAATTTGTGATTCATGTGCACAATAAATGGAAACCTGAATGATGCATTTGAGGAAATCCTGGACTACCTTCTAAATTATATATTTTTAGATTTTATAGTTGTCAATAGGAAAGCTGAGAGAGGATTTTGTTGTACTTTTGCTACATGAAAACTTAGCATGAGTTTATGGATACTGTCTTCTCTTTTTAAGTTAATGCTCTATCTCTTGACTAAATCTCTATAGTTCTCCTCCTACCATGAACTAATTTTAAGAGTTGTGTACTTACCAGACCTGCTTTCCCTGATTTTTTGCCGTTGAGGATGAAAAACAATATGCCCACCTGACTTTTCTCTCTGAAGAACATTCAACACAATGTGCTGCTCCTGACATGTTAGTCAACACTATGGGTGAGAGAGGCAGCCCAATCCTAAGATATAGGTTCACAACACCATGATATCAAATCCCTTCAGAAGTGCAATTCTTTCTCAAGAATAGTCATGATGACAAAGCTAGATTTGGGAGCCAAGAACTTTTTTGAAATTTTCAAATTGATTATTGGCAAAGACAGTGACAAGTTCCTTGTAAATGTATCCAGTGAGACCATGTGTTTGGAGAAGTCCTTATATTTTTCTGATCCCTGATGACTGACAAGGATGAAAGGTCCAGTGAGTATCAAATTCTCATGTGAGAAAGTACTGTAAGAAAGTATGTTTAATCTCTTTGGATGTGCATAGTCTTCCCTAAGGTTTTCTAAACAAATCAAGTTAATTATTAACTTTTGGATCCCAGTGCTGTTCACTTTTAGCACACCCCACTGAACACAATCAGTCATGAGTTTTGGGAATTCTGAAGTACAAGTAAAAGAGAAAGAGTGACATCATAATCCAAAATAGAAATCATTGCTTTCAATGGAACTCAATGAAATAAACTAGGAACAATACTATGAAAATATGATTAAATATTTAGAGATATAAACCTAGCAATGAACTGCAAGTCTCAACAGATCCCTATCCTAAAAGAATTTATATATGTACTCATTCCTCACAAATGACATCATATGTACTCAATAAGATTCACATAAAGAATTGCCAATTTCTCTTTTATAAGTGAATAGAAGCCAGAATAATCTAGTTGTTTTATTTTTTACTAATCACATAAGGAATATTAATTCCTTATCAGTGAATAAAAGGCCATGAAAATTAAACGTTATAAATTTATCTTTTATCCACGAAGAATCTTGCTTTCAGTGTTTTTGGCCAACATTGAAGTCAGTCAATACCATCTACACCAGACTAACATCGGTTCCATCACACTAAGTGCCTTTGGTTAGCAGTTGTCTGTGGGCAGCCGCCAGCAGAACGCCATTACAAGATGGCGAACTTCCTCCCTTCTTGCACCCTCGGTGCCTTACCTTATTTGGGCATATGCCTGCCTGATGGTAGTACTCCGGTGCGCTTGCTCGTTCCCTAGCCAATCCCGTGGCTCAAATGCTGTGGCGAGGTCCTCTGAGCCTATGAGGTTGCGACCCGTTGCCTAGTAGCATATATAAGCAGCTGCTTTTTCCTCCCCGGGGCCCCTCACCTTCAGCTCTCCCTTCAACCAAGAAGTGCTCCAATAAAGTGTGATCTGAGAAGAATCCTCGTGTGGTTGCCGTCTGTCCTGCGGGTCGGGCTGGGCGCGCCACAGTTGTCTGTGTGCTTCAATAATTCTTTAGAATAAGTTAATATCATAGTATTATGATATTAGTATCATAGTATCATAGTATCATAGTATACTTAGTATGGCGAAAGAATAATTCCCCAGGTATAAGAAGATAGACTAAAAATAAGGATAAAATCCATGCACACAATGTTCTTGCCCATCTAGGCATATTCTCTACTACATGTCCAACAATGGCATGCATCCTGATCTTTCAAATTCTTTCAAATTGCACCACTCCTGATGACAAGGAGCCTGTGGGAACAATTATTTTTCAACCTGGCATATCCTGTGAATAGAAATATTTACATAAAGTCAATTCTGATTAACACAAATAGAGAAAAAGTGGATTGTTGTTTTCACCAAACTACCATTGGGGTGAACAGTTTCTCTGGAGAAACATTTTGAGGGTCTTTAAGATTTTTTCACATTCCCTACTGGCTGTTAGGAGCCAGAGAAAGTTCTGGATTTCTTTCCATGTTCATATACATGGATCCTGGCAGTATAAGTCAGCATATATCACTCAGACCATATTACAGTAATGTGGGGACTGTGATCAGTTAATGTTCATATCTCCTTCTGAATGGAACATTCTAGACATATTTGATACATACAGGACATTTATTTTGATATGCCATTATCATCCTTATATTTTGTTACCAATTGATTACACTAATCTCTCATTGGTCTAATTTATACAATGTCTTATTAGTACTATGTTTGAATAATGAAAAAAATAGTATATACAACATTCTACTTTATCCTTTGCTTCACTTGTCTATTGTGATTTTTTTAATATATTCCTCCTGCAGAGAGGGTAAAAGGGAGGGAAGGAGGGAGGAGAGGAGGGAGGGAGGGAGGGAGGGAGGGAGGGAGAGGGAACTGGGAACGACATGTAAAATAATAAATTAAATTTAAAAATAAAATGCTTTGACTCCAAAATTTAAGTTCAAGGACAAGTTACTGGCGAAAAGGATTTCTATTTTTGTTTCCACAGAAAATGAAAAGCTGTGGATTCCTTCCAGACTAATGTGGTTTGATCAAGCCAGACCACCTGAAACAGTACCAGGTGATCCTACATTCAAAACAGCTGGACAAAGCAGCCTGACAGACTACAGCCAGGATTTCTGAATCTTCTTCGAATCCCCCATGACAGTGCCCCTTACCAGCAGGAAGTAGTTGGGAAAGAATGACGCCCAAATCTCAAATATTGTCTGTTTGTTTTCATTTAAATGGACTTGGTTATATAAAATAAAAAAAAAAATACTGGCAAATCGGAAAAAAAATATATTCCTCCTGGAAGATGAAGGTCTAGTAAGTTTCTCTGCAGTGTAAAACAGTCACAAGTTCCAGAATTTAGGATCATAATAATTACTCATTGGCTACTTTTAAAAAATAGTTATTTTTCTACTACATACTAAAGATTCTATTTTTAAAAACATATTCTACGCACAAAATGGCTATTGCACATAGTTTATATACAATACTGAATATCTTTCTTTTACATTCCATCTTCATATCCTTAATATGTTATGGTTTAACAGAATTAAGTTTCCGAACAAAATAATTCATTCCCTTGTCAGTGTCACAACTGTATGAATAAATAAAATATTCCACAGGGCGATATAAATTAACCAATTCTCTCAAGATGAGGCTCCATACAGAGGCTGTCAACTAGAGAGAATTATGTTCCCAGTATCTAGTTGACTAAAGATTTATTTAACCATCTTACTTTGAATCATACCTATAATTATTTTCATATACGTTGAACATTTGATTTTATTCTACAAACCTTTAACACACCTTGATTGGAAGCATAAGTTTCTTAAAAGAGAAATACAGGTGATGACATTTTGTGGAAGAGTTTCCCAGAGAAAACACTCTCATGGGGACAGTGACATTGATGAGCAGGCAGCTGTTTTGAGTTTGTAGATATCTGCTGCAAAAAAAGCTGTGCCGAATGTGTGTGAAGTGTGTGTGTGTGTGTGTGTGTGTGTGTGTGTGTGTGTGTAGGTGTGTGTTGAATAACAGATGATAAACAAGAAGCATGGGAGAAGTGTGAGGTAGTAAATGGGTGAAAGAATGAGTGAATGATGTAGAAGTGTGTGTGTGTGTGTGAGAGAGAGAGAGAGAGAGAGAGAGAGAGAGAGCTGTGTTAAAGACTTTTGACTACAAAGAGGAGCCGTGCCTAGGAAACTTGTCAAGTTCTGTGTAGTGAGAGAGCTATATAAAGATATTTATAGCTATGTCTGTGTGGATATTTGTAACTGTGTGGAGGCCAGGGAAGTTGAAACTCTATGAAAGAGAGATGTAGATTAGAAATTTATGTGAAAGAAAGATGTGTAGCCATATGAAAATAGATGCAAATGTGTGTAGAGCTATATGGCATGTATATATGTAAAGAAAGATATAAATAATATAGCTGGATGGAGACAGATTCTCAGAAAGCATTTTTAAACATGAAGTAAAGAGAGAATTACCAACAGATTGCATATATTTCCTTATTTAACCCTCAGATAGAAAAGTCTACCCTTCATACTATTCATGTATTTTTTTTTTTTTTTGCATACCCTAAGTGCTGGAGGCTGGGACTCAAATAGCAATAATATACTACTACTCCATTAATTACTTCCTGGAAATCCACAATGAGTGACTGAGTTTTAATTCATTAACTTGGGTTAAGCATAAACATTTATGATTTCTATCAATAGAATGCAGTTTATCCATGGCAAGTCAATATATTTCAATCACTTCTGCTATGATCCCATAGGTGCCAGTATAAACAAGATGAAGCCCAAACACACATTACATATTACTTAAGAATGACAAGTTGCTTCTGAGGTAATTTGTATGTGAATTTTGAAGGAGATTAATGATTAGATGCAAATCTTTGTTCCTATGATACAATTATGTGAAATTTTGGTTCCTCGTGCAGAAAAATAAGAACTTGAATAAATTGAGGTATGATTCATAATAAAAAAAAGCTTAATGTGGGGAAGCCATAGAAATGATAGCTGTGATGTTCATTAACCACCATCCACTATTATATACAATAGCATTCCAGCCCTGTAAGATGAAGGAGATGGCATAAAAACCTAGAAAGGTGGACACCAGGACCACAAATGATCTGGGTGGCTCTGGACTCAGGGGGATGTAATAGTTGAAACATAAGTACCATGGATGTGTTGAACTCATTGCTTGTGCCTGTACAAAATGATCAACATGGCTCCACCCATCCAGGCAATGATTATAGAAAGCAAAATTTCAGGGAATACACAGAAAGCCACATACAATGAGCTTCTGACTTTGTTATAACCTACAGTGGAGCAATATTTCAAATTTCTTTTAACTGTCATGCTTTTGCTGCTTTCTTTGGTATACATATACACGGGGAAAATCATATTTATTCTCATGCACAGAACCCAGCATAGGAAATGGAGAGTCCAACATACTTTGCAGCTTTAACTTTCAGATCCTTCCAACAGGAGGCACTGGAACTGATGGTGATGGTCCTTGACATTTCCTGGATGCTCTCTACTTCCTGTTGATTATAAGAACTGATCCAACTTCCCATTGATTCACTGTTCTTGGTGCCATGTTAGGCTTACGTTTCTTTGAATTTCCACCATGAAGAACATTCAATCTGGACTTTAAAACCCAAATAACATCTCCATTCCATATGCAGTTTCTATTAATGGTGTCTCAATAAAGAAAAATAATAATAATAATAATTGATATGTAAGTTGGTATCAGAGAGTGGAGTGGTGCCATGACGAATCTGTGTGACTTTGGGAGGGATGTGGAATAATTTGGAAATTTGCATTGTTAAAACAACTTAATGCTACCAGAAGATTATAAAGAGACATTCTAATTGAATCCCAGGAAACTTTACTTACCAGAGTAATGGTGGAACCTGGCTGGAGGTTTCAGAATGAATCAACACCTTTAATAGTAATCGTGGTCCAACAAAACAAAACACCTTTGTGATTTTTTCAAAGAATACTTTGTTTTTCTGACTAAATCCTGATAACTTAAATTAAGCAGAATTTAGAAGTGATGAAACTATCTCTTTGGCCAAGAATATCTAGGGCAACATAACAGTGACTCTGTGGAATGGTTATTACTAATAACTCCTATAAATTCTACACTGAAAAAGAGCTATTGGACAGAAAGATTAATTGGAAAAATACACAGAAAGCTTAATGATATAGCCAAAGTGTGACAGAGAATGAAAGAGATGTTGTAATTGATGGGAAGATTAGTGCCACTAAGAGAAACCCAGCATGGGACTGACTCAGGCCCCACTGAATATGAGTCTCAGCCAGAAGGACTGAGCAGTCTAAGGGACCTCAGACAGTGGAGCCAGGATGTATCCCTGGTGCACAAAAGGACCTTGCAAACACATCCCCCATGGAGGATAACTGCCTTAACCTAGAGACAGGAGAGAAGCCCTAGTCCCTACTTCAAATGACCTGTCAGATCTACATGACCCCAACTGGATGGCATTCCCCTACATATGGAATTGGGGTGGGGGTATGGGAGGAGGATGGTTAGGGTGCATGTGAGAGGGCAGAGAGGGTAAAAGTGAGGGAAGGAGGGAGGGAGGGAGAGGGAACTGGGATCGACATGTAAAATAATAAATTAAATAAAAACAAAATGAAAATGTTATAAAAAATCAATAAGATTGATCAAAAAAGAAAATAAAAGAAATTGCAAGAAGCTTACAGATCACCAAATAGAGTGGACCACAAAAGAAAGGACCTAAGAAATGAGCTGAAGTAGCTATCCTAATATCTAACAAATTAGACTTTAAACTAAAACCAATCAAAAGAATGAAGAAGGTCATTTCATATTCATCACAGGAGAAATCCATCAAGATGAAATCTCAATTCTGAACATCTATGCCCCAAATACAAAGGCACCCACATTCATAAGAAAAATTACTAAAATTCAAATTGCCTATAAAACCTCACATACTAATAGTGGAAGCTTTCAACACCCCACTCTCAACACTAGACAGGTCCACCAGACAGATACTTAACAAAGAAACAAAAGAACTAACAAAATTAATGACCCAATTGGGTTTAATAGATATTTATAGAATATTCCATCCAAACACAAAAGAGTATACCTTCTTCTCAGCCCCTCATAGAACTTTCCTAAAATTAACCACACACTAGGCAAGATAGAAAACCTCAATAGGTACAAAAAAAATTAGAATAAGCCCCTGTGTCTTATCAGATCACCATGCTTTGAAGTTAGAATTCAAAAACAACACAAATTGCAGAAGCCCTAAAAACTCATGGAAACTGAACAATGCCCAATTGCACCATTCCTGGGCCACAGACGAAACAAAGAAAGAAAATAAATACTTCCTAAAATTCAATGAGAATGAAGTCACAATATACCCAAATTTATGAGACACTTAGAAAGCAGTACTAAGAGGAAAGTGTCACTAAGTGTCCACATGAAGAAACTGGAGAATAGTCACATTAAAGAATTAACAGCACAGCTGAAAGCTCTAGAAAAAAAAAGAAGAAGAAGAAGCAAACTCACCCTGGAGGGAGGGAGACACCAGTAAATAATCAATTTGAAGGCTGAAATCAATAAAGTAGAAACTAGGAAAACAATACAAAGATTCAATGTAACAAAGAGTTTATTCTTGGAGAAAATCAACAAGATAAATAAACCTTTATCCAAATTAAGCAAAAGGCAAAGAGAGAACATGTAAATTAGCAAAGCCAGAAATGAAAAGGGGGGACATAACAATGGGCAATGAAGAAATCCAGAGAGAATCTTCAGGTCATACTTTGAAAACCTGTACTCCACAAAATTTGAAAATTTAGTGGAAATGGACAATTTTATGAATAGATACCACTTAACAAAATTAAATCACGAACAGATAAGCCATTTAAACAGACCCATAACCCATAATGAAATAGAAGACCCATGACATATGGTACCTGTGTGAGGTCAGAGTGAGAGTAAAGCTTGGGGAATCAGAGAATTGGAGGTTTGAGATGGTGTGCAATGTCTGAACCTTTATTTAGAAGTGGTAAATAAGAATAGACAATGACAGAAACTGCGAAAGCACTTATCATGTTTTCACAGTGTTCAACATGTCACATGTTTGAGTGAGGAATATACTCAAGAACTGCAAAGATGGCAAATGAATAGAGTCTCTGCAACAATGGTGATGATATCCTGCCCCATAATTGGGTTTTTCAAGTGAGTGAAGGTGAACTGAAAACAAATCTAGAAACACAGAGATACATCAAATGAGTCATTTCAGCATCAGGTGTTAAAGAAAGTTTGAATGAAGCTAAATAAGGTTAATGTTATTAAGAGATCTTTATGGTAAGCAAATGCTTGTCTTTAGCTTGTCTTTCACTAACCTAAGCTGCTGAGGAATATGGCTCTTGCATTGACAGCTGACAAACTGTGTTATTCCACACAGTCTTGAGGTACTTTCATCCAAAGGATCCTCTGTGTATAGAAAGAACTAAAATTATGTATCCTGCATGCTTCAAAGAATTCCACAGGCACATTGAGAAATGTCCCACCAGATTGAAATGATAGTGAAACTATGACCACTAGTAAATCCACAGGATTCTCCTTCAAGAGGACTTGTGGCATCTCAAATCCCCAGCCTGGAGCTTGTGAGAAATACCACTTTCAGACATGACTTAAACTGATCCTGCCTGCAACTGTGCTTGCTAACTGTGCCTCAGCTTCTTTGAACCTTGACATGGGTGTCACTGGCATGGTCCATGAAGCAGGAGAGCACCCCTTAGTGACCTACCAAGAAGCTTCTGATCCAAACAAAGACACATCATCTTACACAAAGCCTGTGTGAAGTAAGTAGAAAATGTACATCATATGGATTAAGAGACCAGGACAATACAGAAATGACTATAATGAGAAGGGGTTCAGGTTTTAGGGATTAAGGAACATGGGCAGTTATTATTTTCAAAAGGACATGACATACCTCAAAGTTAAATGTTCTGGTTATTATCACAGATTGGTTTCTCATGGATAGCAACCTAAAGTTTTAATCTTCTTGCAAAAAAAAGTAAGTTTAAACCAACTCTTCGCAATGACACATTCTATTTCATACAGTCACTACACTGTATTAAAATTTTTAATACTATTTTGTTTTGTAGATACCCTAAGTTGAAAATTCTTCACAGAAAATAACTCTCTTGAATACTTTGTTTCAGCAGGGGGCAGGGGGACAATGATCAAATAAATAAGTTCTAGTAAGCATCAATGCTTGAAAAACACGTAAACACATTGTGGGATATATATATATATATATATATATATATATATATATATATATATATAGTAAAAATAACCGACTTCCTTCTTTGTGAAAAAAAATTGTGTTTAGGACTTTTGCTAATCCCATGGATAGATAAATATTTGATGATTTCTTCTTTGACTTGCATAGGAAAATATCACATTTGTTTGTGATTTTTCTATTCAGCAGAAAATCACCAGAGGTAACTGACATTTCCTATTTGACTGAAATAAGGCATCAGTACTGTGCAATGGTGTATGCTACCTGAACTCATATGAAGGACCTGGCTAGAAATCAAGTGACTCCAATATATGATCACCCAATAGAACTCATAGTCACTAATGAATTCTGCCACTTATCTCATTCTAATCCTACAATGTCTCTGGTCTGAGGTGTCACTGAATGCCGTATCTTTCCCTTTAAGACACTGTAGAAAATCAACCTCTAGAAGGCACTGGTGGGGTAACAATGAATTTGAAAACCTCAGAGATCAATTCCCTAAAATGTATTTTGACTGGTCTGGTGTCTTGAAGAAAATGATTCTCATTTTTGCTATTTATTCTCTTCAGTGATTCACTTGTATAAATATTTATACTCATGGAATCTCCAGAAACCATTGAGAATTGTTGAATACTATGATGTTTTGGGCAGTAATATAGAGTAGTTGTGAGAGGTCAAAATGAGAGGGTGGTAAGAGGGAAAAGTAGGCTTGGGGTGATGCGCAAAGCCTGAACCATTAAGATGAAGTGTAAAAGGAGAAAGAAAACACAAAATAGACAAGTTCAGAATCATATTATACATGGGTTAAATGTAGCTGGCTTAAATGCAATGCCAGGTTCAACATGAAAAAGGCATCGGGAGAACAAGAAAGTGAATTTTTGGGGTACAGATATTAGGAAGACAGTAAATTGGCAGAGAATAGAACCAAAAAGTGATAATTCCCTCATGCTCATGGGTCAGTAGATGAAAATGTAAAGTCCTTTTAAAGCATGGCATAAAGTCTATGGTGTAGTGAAGATACCCATAATCTAGAGTAAGACCTGAGGAAGTCATCTCTTCCTTGGATTTAGATCAAAAGTTGAACACTAATAAATACTTACAATATTGAGACATCTTTAATCTGTGAATGTTTTAGCATTTCTTAAACCAAGAAGATGAAATATTTTGAAATTTTTTTACACTTTCTCCTGTTTTAAACTTTCTTTTTATTGTCCCGGCATTCAAGAACCTGGAGCTGCTAGCCATGGTGGCAATAGTAGTGCCAGTACCAGCAAAGATTGAAGAGTCTTTGATGAATAAACACAGAATGGAGGAAGAAAACAAACAGCCAGTTCTGTGACCCAAGATTATTGGAGAAGTATGAATAGATGAAAGTGATTAAGAATCCACTTTTTCTTGCAAGGAACTGCTCCTCTTCTGATTTGTTCTCTCTCTTTAATTTCCACAGACTCCCTACATAATACCACCAACTTAGAACAAAGTATAAATTCCATGACTAAGATTGGGGTTAATTCATCTCCAAACTGTATCAGAAAAGAAAGGATAACTTATTTAAAACTGAGAGAAATGGAAACAGATGTTAAGTGTTAACAGAACACTAAAAGGAACAGAGGGCATAGTGAGCACAGGTGGGTAAAGGAACCAGTGTAGAAAGAGGAGAGAAGAGGAAAGCAGTGCAACTAGGGAGATTGAGCCAGGGTAGGAATAGAAGACAGGAGAGGGAGAGGGGGAGAAGAGGGGGAGAGAGAGAGAGAGAGAGAGAGAGAGAGAGAGAGAGAGAGAGAGAGGACATAAAGAGGGAGCCAATATTGGTTTGAAGAGAAAACTGAACCTAGAGAAATGTACCTACAAGACTGCTGCCAACTAACAATTTGAGCAACCGCGGAAAGGCTACGCCCTTCCGGGATAGTGAGATCAACAACTAACTTATCCACCATCATGGAGCCCTCATCTAGTAGCTGATGGAAACAGAAGCAAACACCCATAACTAAACACTGAGTCGAACTAGAATCCAGATGTAGAGGAAGAGGACAAGACCAGGTTGCAGAAACACATAGAGACAGCTGACCGGAACAAGGAGGAGCTAACGGGCCCCCAGACTGAGAGCTGGGAATCCAGCATGGGACTGACTCAGAACCCCCTGAACAGCTAGAAGGACTGAGCAGTCTAAGGGGCCTCAGGCAATGGAACCAGGATGTATTCCTGGTGCACAAAAGGACCTTGTGGGCACATCCCCTATGGAGGGATACTGCCTTAACCTAGAGACAGGAGAGAAGTCCTAGTCCCTACTTCAAATAACTTGACAGATGGCATTGCCCTACATGTGGAATTGGGAGGGGAGGGTGGTCAGGGTGCATGTGAGGGGGGGAAGAGAGAGTAAGAGGGAGGGAGGGTGGAGGGAGGGAGAGGGAGAGGGAAAAAAGAGTACACCGGCTAATTGAAAGAGACATTCATTTTGTAAAAGGACTTGAAAATGCCTGAAATTTCAGCATAATGACTTTTTAGGTTGTTGTTCATTTGAAACACATAGCGCATAGGACTGTTAAAGGCTGTACTCTATTTGAGGACAGTTGCAGAGCATGGAGAAGGGAGACACAGCTGATGGTTTCAAACATTTGAAGAAGTACTGAAGTTAAGGAGGGTCCAAATTGAACATCTTGAGATTAAAAAAAAAATTAATGCACCTCAAAGTATGAATGTTATGTGGGTACAGCACACACTGGTGCATTTGGATTTAAGGGAAGAATAGTGGGTTGAATTGAACACTTCTCTCATCCTGGAACCTGACTCCATTGTACAACACAGTAACCAAGGATCCAAATGTGGGGCTGAACCAAATGGGACTATATCCTTGCTGCTGATCTAGCACAGATACTCTGGGGATTGAGTATTGCTGCTCCCTACAATCTATGCTTTCATCTTGCCATGGCTGTCCTTTGCATAGTTCAGAAGGCAGAAGAGATTTTCCTCTGTAACCCACCAAGAATATTTAATCAACAAAAGAAACAGCAGAGGAAAACTACAGCAATGAAGTAGATATGATTCATCCACATTTGAAGGGCAAATAGAGGAAAGTATCATTACTTTTCCAAACATTTAGTAATCATGCCTTCACTAAATCTCTTTTTATTTTGCCTTGAGGGTTAGGTAATCACACCTTAGACCACATCTCTTGTTATTTAGATAAGACATCACTAACTAAAACCAACCATCCTACAGTAGCCATGACTTAGAATTTTAGGTCTCATGATGTTAACCTTGGAAGAAAAAGGATAGTTTTGAACTCTTTAACCTAACCTGAAGGATGTAAAATTAGTGTAGTGAGCTCAAAATATAATACTAAAATTTTGAATCTAGTCCTGGATATAAAGACTACATTGCTAATAATATATATTCACATTTTGGTATGAGAGAATTGTTATGGAAAATGAAGGCCAGACTTGAGTAGAGTGAACAAGGTAAACATTTAAATATGTTGTCTGTGTTACCAGAGAGTTGAAGTTGTATGCTGTACTTCCTCTTAATCCAGAGGACTATGTTTCATAACCCTAGTTCAGGTTCCAAGCTATAGATACTCCAGGAACTAATATATGTGACACAATGTTTACAGTGTATACATACACACCTACTAGGAGAATATAAAATAACAACTGGAATCAAAATACAAAAATGAAAAAGACAGGAAAAAGCTATATAGGCTTCCCTTATATCTTGAATTTTTTAACTTATTATTTTACATGTCGATCCCAGTTCCCTCTCCCTCCTTCCCTCCCTCTTTTCCTCTCTCCCTCCCTCCTTCACTTTTACCCTCTCTGCCCTCTCACATGCACCCTAACCATCCTCCCCTCCCCATACCCCCACCCCAATTCCATATGTAGGGGAATGCCATCCAGTTGGGGTCATGTAGATCTGACAGGTCATTTGAAGTAGAGACTGGGGCTTCTCTCCTGTCTCTAGGTTAAGGCAGTTATCCTCCATGGGGGATGTGTTTCCAAGGTCCTTTTGTGCACCATGGATACATCCTGGCTCAGCCAGAAGGACTGAGCAGTCTAAGGGACCTCAAACAGTGGAGCCAGGATGTATCCATGGTGCACGAATTTTTAATTTAGTAGAATTCTTCACAAATACATGTCACCATTCATGGTATAGATTTGATGTGATCTGGCTATGGTACACTCTATTTTCTCTATGACCATGACTCAAGATTTGTATATAGTAGAGAGATTGCCTCCAGAGTAATACACAGAAAATAGATTCTATCCCTGTCATGCATCATGGGGCCAAGCTTGCTCTTGTCATGTGGTCAGGTTTTCAAATGCAAGTCTTGGAAGGATATTTTTTCTGATCCCGTTAGGTTAAAATATGACACTTAGTGACTATTGATGAGAGTGAAAGAAATGGGAAGCACTGACATAAATTATTATGTGGAATATAGTGAGCATCAGGGTATCAAAAAAGACCAGGAGAGATGTCAGGCATTATAGTCAATGGGGTTCAGTCAGCAACAGCGGCACACATAAAACTCATAGGGAACTGAAAATGCCTAAATGTTCAAATCCTTGCATACCAGGTTTGTGAGCCAGAGAACACACTGAATGTGTTGACATATTTTAATTGGGGATTAATATAAGTCAAGAAGTTGCCATATAAAATGTTAGTTGATGGAATATTCAGACATGACTGAAGATCAAGAGGACTGGGTATGAATTCCTTTGAGCAGAATAAACAATAATATAAGCCACATAACAGAAAGGAAAAATTTTCATACACTACAATGTCAGCTTGGAAATCGGGGATTATGGTGGATTTGAATTAAAAAAGGTAACAGTTATAGGACAATGAGAGACATAGTGGACAGAACTCTTGTATCCTGGAGTCTCATTTCCTTGAACATGGCAAAGTTAGAGAAATATAACTCCTGTGAAGTCAGCTGGAATAACAATATCAGGGATTTCAGAATTTCCTCTTCTCTGACACAAATACTCTGTGAACTGCAGATGACTATAAAAACATTTCTCTAGGTTCGAGAGTTGTGTAGCATTGTCTGGTTGTGGGACTACTAGCAGAGATCAAGATCTATCCTTGGAAATTGAGCTGGCTCTTGGGATCCTATTATCCAAGATGGGTTGCATCACCCACCCTTGATGCACGGGAAGGAGCTTGGTCCTGACTCGGCTTGATGTGCAGTGTTTGATTGATGCCCATGTGTGGCCTGCCCCTTTATGAACAGAGAAATACAAGGACAGGATGAAGGGATAGAGGGGAAGGCACTGTAACAGGAGCAGAAATGGAAGGAGGGAACATGAGATCAGGATGTAAAATAAAGGCAAAAAATTAATGAAACAACAACAGCAGAATATTTCCCCCATACACATGTTTGTTGAAGAGAGTAAATTTCTGATCTTCATAATTGAAATTATTCAAGAAAATGTGGCATGCTTTGTTTATTGCCATGGGAATCCTTACCCCATCTGAATGGAGATGGAATAAGAGTGGATGTGGTTATAAGGGCAGAGAGTCAAGAAAAATTGGTAGGAGAGAAGAGAGTGGAAACTTTTGTTGGTTTATAAAATAATTTTTTAAATGAAAAGTATGATCTTGGCAGCTTACTATGTATGCTGTATATTGTGACCTCCCTTCTCTCTTTTGAAATTGAAAGACTATTCAACCTATTGCCTCTGGAGTATTTCTTCAGTATTCTCTGAACAAATATACCTGTTAAAAACAGAGCTTCTACAGAATAGTTAACATAGCAAAGTATTTTGGTCATTTTCTACATCTCATCAAAATTCTTTCAGGTCCAACCCTCCCCACCTACAGACCAAATTTCAAGTTAATTTGTTTGTAAGCATATCACATATATTTTGTGTTCACCAAGTATTATTGAATATAGGACCTATCACTGAATGTGATAAACTTACAAAACTACAACACTCTTTAAGGAAACTTACCCACTCAATCTCCTAACAGTTACAAACGCCAATTGTACTTCACATAGTGATTGGACGTAGTGTCTAGGTCCTCCCTGGCCATACTGCTGGTATATTTTCAAACTTGAAAGTGTCTTTTGTATATTGCCACAAAATAACTGTGAGTTCAAATATATGACTGCAAAGTACTTGAGTCATAAAATATGGAAACTAGCAAACACTGACTTAGAAAACTCATCTGTAATGGTAACATTTCTGAATGCTACAAGGTGTTATGCATTATATTGGACAAATTCAGTAATCATTACTACCTAGCAATGAATGATAACAGCTATAGAAAAAGACTGGCCTGTCAAGCTAGGCTTACATACACAACAGTGATAGAAATATGGGAGAAGTAATCAACCATATTAAGATGGGATATATGCAATCCAGTATTACAATAGTTAATGTGGTTTGAACCTGTGGCTTGCCTGACGAGAAACTATGATGAAGAATGTACTACCATTATTCTGGGAAATAATTTTACTATTAAAATAATACATTACATAATTTATTAGACATAATTTGAATGACATGGGCATCTAAACTGTAAGACATACAACATTACAATTGCACAATTTATATAACTTTGATAAGATCATTTCATTTTCATATTCCTTATCAAGAAAAAGTACAACCTGAAAACAATGAAATCATTACTCATCACAAAGGGGCATAAAGCAGGAAAACACATAGAAATGATGGCTGTTATATTCATTAGCAACAGATTGGAATTATGAGAAAGAGCCATGTAGCCTTGTGAAATGGAGGAGATTGTATTAAAAGCTAAAAGGTGAAAACCAAGGCCAGGATGTTTTGTGTGGCTCTGGATTCGGGGGAAAATCTGGTGGAGGCATGAGTGCTGAGGATGTATTGAACTCTCTTTTTGTGTCCATAAAGTATGACAATCATGAAGATGCTGGAACATAAAATGAGTATAGAAAATAAGACTTCAGGAAACACCCAAAATGTTGTGTACAGTAAATTTACTATTTTATCTTGACTGAGAGAGGCACAAAATTCAAAATGTCTCTTGTTTGTCTTATTTTGACTATTACTTTTGGTAGATGTATACATGGCAAAAAATATATTTACTATCATGTACAGGATCCAAAGGAAGGAAATGGAGATGTGAACATATTTTGACAATTTGATTTTAAGGCTTTTACAACAGGAGACATTAGGGATGATGCTGATGGCCTGGAAGACACTCAGTAAGCAGGTGGTAGTGATGGACATGCTCCTGCCAAGTCTATGTGCATATAAAAAAAGTTTGCACACAACATCATTAAAGAACCATTTCCACTCAAAAGCTCTCATTATCAGCCACAATCCTCTAGAGAGAATGATTAAGGAATTTGCTATGAACACATGTGTGAGAATTAAGTCAACAGCCTTTAATGTGTGTTCATTGTAGTAAATGAGTAGATAGTGGAAAAGAAAGGATACATTTCCCAGAATTCCAAGTGTAATCTGAAGTGAGATCACTATTCCTATAGCCAAGTTTCTGGAGTCCATTCTGTCAGGCAGCACTTTTTTTTCTTTAAAATTATACTAACAATTATGTCTCTGAGTCAAATTATACATTGAAAACGTTTATCCTTTTATGCATGTGGAGAACAATCACTTGAGCTCAGTTTGCAAAGTCAGAGTATGTAAATTAACAAGACTGTCTCAAAACAAGTGCTTTGCCACAAGTAATACCTCTCAGTGAATTTGTTGAAGTTTATGATTCTCCATATTCATGGAATTAATTTCTGGTACATCTCTGTATTTCTTAAAGTCTTCAGCATTTAAATTAACACTGTATTTCAATGAAGCAGCAATCACCAATTTAATGCAAGTGTAAAGAATGTTCGTGTCCATGTTCCAGAGTGAACTGTTCTTTGTACAATACATTGATGGAAAGGAGACAACAATTTGCAGCTTTAATATGAAAGAGCTCCATGATATTTTCATCCAAATTTTAAACTAAAAAAAAAATGTACATTTTTACCTCAACAAAGTGAACCTTTTTTATGTTCTTTTATAAGAAAATGTTTATAAAATCTTATACTGAGGTTCAAATGATAAGCTCGATAAAGTTAAATTAAGAAATACAGCACATCAAATTTCACACACACACACACACACACACACACGCAATTTACTTTGATGTATTGTTGGGAGTCAGAAAAAACGTGTGTTCTGTTTGGCAATCTCATATGAAATTTACAACCACAACAATGAGGAAAACCAGGGGAAAGATGTCCTATTCTAAACAGATCCATTGCCAAATGTCAAAATGCAGAAATATAAATGAAAACTAGCATGAATCACAAGACCTGGTAAGAATAAATTAGGCATGTGACACACTGTCAATAGTGTTCCTATTGTCTCAAATGTTTAACTGGAGTATACATGTGTCTACTTGTTTCCAATTTCACTACTATGGAAATGTCTTCAAAGACAAATTTTAAAATATATGTATAGGAAATAGTTTCTAAGCAAGGGCCTCCCCGATGCAATTTTTAAGAATATACTCTCAATTAGACATGGTGGCATGTGCATCTCATTCTTTCACCCAGAAAATAAACAGTTAATCCAGGATTGCCAGAATTACATAATGAGACAAATGAATCAAATGAGACAATGAATCAAAATAGACAAACAAAAAGGAATATACTGCCTCTGCTGATATTGACAGTTCTATCCTCTTAGCAGTATAAATGAATAGGAAGTGCATTAAATCATACCAAATGCATAAAAATATCAGTGTTCATATGATATATATTCCTTGAGGCAATCACAATGCACATTAACAGTATTCCAGCCTCTTACAGGTTAGTACAGATATAAACTCATGTCCCCAAAGCCCTGTTTTACCAAGAATCCAACAGGATTGTATAACTGATGTAATGAATTATGAGTATAACCAATACACTTTTTTCCAGCGTTATATACATTCCATAAATCATAGATGTGCAAATATGTTTTCACTCTGTAATCTAGTCTGGCCTGAGACTTCCTGCAACTTCTTTCTTGGTTGATTTATTCTGGCATCTGTTTCTTAATGTATGTGTTGCATACTAAGTAGATTTTTACTTCTGAATTCCAGTGCTCTTGGCATTGTGTGTTTTTAAGTCTTTCTTTCTTTCTTTTTTACTAAAAATCTAATCACCTTTCACAACAAAAGAAAGTGGACTTGTTGCTTTGTTGTAAGGGTTGTTTACATATGATTGATATGAAGTGTGTTCTCTGCAAGATGAAAGTCTTAGAGCTATTGGTCCAGATAATGATCCAAGCCAACTGTGTTGCATTTTATGATACTTTAGTTGTAATTTAAGATAATGAAATCATACCAAGAATATTATCAGAGTACTTCAGAGAACAGTTTATAAAACAGTACACTGTGCAGCATGTTCAGTTCAGTCCACCTGGAGGCCTAAGGTGCTAGACAACTGGCTGAGGATACTGTTTTCATATGGCAGGCGAGTTAGGAAAAACAATGCAAATTAACAGAAAATTTTCCAAACTGATCTGCCAAGTACTTGAAAGAAAATTATTAGGAGTGGTACGCACCATACTTAAGAATAAAGTATAAAAACCTGAGTGCTCTTTCATTATACAGAACAAGTAGCAAGGGAAGAAGAGAGATGACACAGGAAACCATTGTCATACAGACAGGTGTGATGAACCCCTATTTTACAATCCCTGAGGGGTACCCTTCCAGTTTCCAGTGGCTGTCATTTGTCTTTAATGCCATGAAATTTTTCAGGTGTACACATTGTGATCACATTTATTATATCACCTGAAATCAATTTTTTTCAATGAGCAATACCTACTCAAAATTCAATTACATTGAGTCTTTCTGAAGCTAGATTGAAAACAGCTAATACAGGTGACAATCTATGAATCACTATCACAACCCTGTTCCTCTGCCACCTACTGTGATTTGTATGGAGTTTTGATCTGAAAATATAGTTCCCTCCACTTGCAAGACAAATCCTGAGGGGAAAAAAAAACACGTACATGATTCTCTAGAAGGAAAAGGTTATTCTGAGAAGTTTTGACCCTTGGAAAATGAGAATATGGCCTGGTTGCTTCCAAGGATAGTCACTGAAAGTTTTAATCAATTGTGGTACATCAGCTCCATTTTAAAACCTTACACTGCTAGTAAATTTTTTGTATTCTAGCCTACATTGATATCGTGTTCAAATGTGATTATTTCTACAGAAACTGCCTGTATCCAAGTTGTGTTTAATGAAAGTAAGAGAAACCCAATGCTTATTTTGCCAACAAACATGTTTATACGTTTGCTGATAGTAAAACTTAAGAATATGTCTGCAAAGAATTGAACACAATTCACCTATGAGTCTACTTCGAGACATAATCATATCTAAAATATGAAAGCTATTATATGAAACAATTTTTGCATAGAATTTAAGTTATTACTATGTTGCACAGAGAACCCAAGTGGTAAAGTGTTTGAAGTCTATGTAGGAGAACCTGTGTTCTTTCTCCATATCTCAGATAAAAACATACTTGCTGTAATACACGTGTAATCTAAACTCCAGACAAACAAAGATGGGAGAATATTTGGGGGTCACTGATTAGCCAGTCTAGGCTGCTAAGAGAGAAACAGGCAGTTAAAATACTCTGTTTCAAAAAGAAACAAAGTTATATTTTCTAAGGAAGTCTAACAAAACACTCAAGTGATAGTTCTCCTGAACTCATCCTGTACCATCATCTACACACACACACACACACACACATACACACACACACACACAAATATGTGTTCACACAGATACATGTGACACATGCACACACACACATACACACACACACACACATATATATATATACATTCACTCAGAATAAACATTAAATTCTCAACAATTTCAAAATAAGTCTTACATTGATAATCTCTATTTATCAAACTGGTAGTAATAAATCCAGTTTATGAATCATATTTAACTTTAAATATATGTAGATGGAACACAAGAATAAAAATTATGCATTTTATAACTTTAAACACACGAGAAAATGTGAGCTGGGGGAACCTTCCCTTGCTCAATTCTATGCTTTAAATTCCTAAAGTATGGGTTCCAGCAACTTCAGCTATCAAAATTAGACAATGAAATTCAAAGTTGACATACCATTCTAGTATAAATAACCAGAAGAAATGAGAGAAGACAGATGGCATCTGAGATGGGTGTTTTGCATGATACAATTACAATGTTACCTTGCTTTCAGCATCATGATCCTAGCTTCAAGAAGTAAAGCAACCTTATCTGTCATCAGCACTGAGTGTCAGGACCCACTCAGATCCTGTACCATTATAGATGAGTGCTGCCTAGAAATGTGTTTCACCCACAGGCAGTTCCAGATCGAAATTCCTCACTAGGATGACATGATTTTGATAATATTCATCATACACTTTAAGCTTTTATGCCAGCATCTATGTTTGTCATCTTGAGAATTTGTCATTTAGTTCATATATAATATGAAGAGTTGGGAGTAGTAAAAACATAATCACTGCCATCTTTCATCACCTTTGAAATCATATTCATTATCACTGAAGTGATTCATGAATAGTCTGGCAGGCATTTGGTTACTATTAACACAAATTCAGGGATTAACACAAATTCAGGTAAACCGATTCTGTTTATAGCCCAGAAAGCCTTCCTCTAACCTTGTGGAAATTTACACTGTACTATTTCAGTCTACAATATTTTTTCCAGACATGGGGGCTTACCAGATTTCCCTTCTGTCCTTACTCTGCCTTCCAAACTGGAAGTACACAATGATCACTTGACTCATTCCCTGTGAAAAACATCAATTCAGGGTGCAGCTCGAGAGAACAGACAGCACCATGGAAGTGGGAGGCAGCTCAATCCTAAGATAAAGGATCATAGTTCTATGACCTCACCTCCCTAAAGAACTACAAGCTGTAGTTGCAATGATTGCTCTCGTGTTAAGGGGAGCCAATGACTTTGCAGAGGCATTTTTTTTTTCTGTTAGTTTATAAACACCAATGAATGCACATTTCTCCAAAGAGAAAAGGTGTTTGGGGAGGCTGCAACTATTTCATGTTCCCTGAAGGCTGTACAGCAGGAACTCTTGAAGAAAAACCAAACTTTCATGTGTTTTGCATTTTTGGATTTGTTTCCTATTGTAATCTATCCGCTGTGGCTCCTACACACTCTCTGCATCTTTTGTACAGGGTTCACTTAGTCCTAAGGGGAGTGACCTGAGGAAGACATCCTGTTTTGAGATGGTGCTCTAAAGTCGCTCACCCTCTGAATTTTTTCTGCTATGTGACTGGATTTACTATCACCTGCTCCAATAGGAAGTTTCACTGAAGATGGCTAGGACAGGCACTGATCTCTGAATACAGCAAAATATTACTAGGAGTCATTTTATTGTTCTATTCCATTAGTAAAACAATATTATTGGTCATCTCCTAGGTCCATGGGTTTAGTTCTAGTCTCAGTTTCTGATATATGAATTCCACCTCATAAAGAAGGCCTTAAGTCAAATCAGATATTGACTAATTACTCCCACAAGCTTTTTGCTGTTATTGCACTAGGATAATTTGAAGGAAACACTATTGTATATGGAAGGTTTTGTAGGAAGCCTTGTGCTTACCTTTCTATATTGATAGCATGTAGAACACCATCCTATACCAAGAACATTAACTACCTGTTCAGCTGGCTGGGGCACTGACCAGCCTGAGCGAGGCGCTTCCCCATCCCCCCTCCCCGCATAGCTCAACTGGCTCCTGCCTGTGCTCTGGCTCCACCCCTCCCCAGGCTCTGTGTCAGCAGCTTGAGATGCAGCTCTCCGCCAATATGCCTAGAACTCAGGATTCCGAAGGCTTCCTGGACACTGGCTCTGGGCTGGGTCCAGGCAGCTCAGCTCGCACTCACTGCAGAGATGAGCTGAGGAGAGGGGAGAGATAATGGGATGCCTGCAGCCATGGGAGGTGGAGGAAGCAATGGCAAGCCCTAGTCAACTCTGCATTTGCCTCCGGACTGTCAAGCACATTGCAGTGTGGCTGAAGGATGAAGGCTTCTTTGAATATGTGAACGTTTAATGCAATGAGCACATGTTCAATGATCACACAGTTGTTCTAACCATGCTAAATGTCTTTATCACACAGTATACACCAAGAAGCTGGAATTTCTTGCAATTCTCTCCTGTGTTCTCAACCTCTTTGGAATTTTCTTCATTCTGGCTGCCCATGAAGATTATTCCGTTGATGTGTTTATTGCCTATTATATCACAACAAAACTCTTTGTACTACCATATTCTGGCCAATACCAGAGAGTATCATCAGAGTGGGAGAGCGATAATTTGGTTTCCTATGTTTTCTTTCTTTGAATGCAATGTTAATGGCACAGTATCTAATGAATATTGTTGGCCATTTTCTAAACCAAGAATAATGAAAAGACAAATTGGATGAAGACTATATCTCTGTAATGATGTTGAGGGCTATTGATGGGAATTGTATGTTGATTCCTATTGTTTGGATGTAGTGATATGAGTGTTGTTTTTCTCCATTTATTGATTTAATTGTCTAGAAATATGTATTCCTTCTGTTTGCTTGAGTAGGAATGGTTAGCCTATTCGGGATATTTTTTTTTCTCCTTATGAATTGATAGGGATGCATTTGTGATTAGATATCACAGATTGTCTTTTGTGCTTATTTATGGTGATTGAATATTTTGTTGGCTATAATACTATAAGTTGGAATCTTTGGCCTCTGAGTTTGTAGAAAATTTTTACTTGCCCTTGCTACTTTTGAAATCTTTATTGAGAAGTCAGGAGTTAGTCTAATAGTTCTATCTTTACATGTTACACAGACTCTTAAGAAATCCAAGTAACGAAACAGCCAGCCAATAAAGAGAAAAGCAGAAGGCAGTACCTGAACTTATCCAAAAGCAAAACAAATGTTGATCAACCTGTGTGAAACTTTTGATTGGTTCTTTAATACAGCTCCAGATAATATCTGAGGGCTTAGATCACTTTACATCTTCGATTTTTGAATATAACACAAACTTCTATGTTACGTCTACTTGCTATGTGTCTCTTTTTGCTACTCATTGTATGTGTGTCTTTTTGCACAGTATCTCAACAATCTGACATTTTGAACATCCTGTGATCTATACTGCAATACAACCTCCACTGTGACAGCTATGACTAATGGGTTCTCATGCTATCTTGGGGACACTGTGACACACACTGCCGTGTCCCCAGTGGTTCTCTAAAATTCTATAGGAAGACTCAGTGACCCACTTGTTCTTGCATTTAACATGCCTCCAAAAACAGTACTACTTGTAAAACAAGACCAATTATGACACCCATCTTGGAATTTACCACCATCAACCACATTGCAGCATATCTGTTATTATAAAGGAACTATATTTAATAGCAAACAATATCTCAAACTTTCTTCTTTCACATCCTGGAATCTTAGCTTGGTTTGGTCTTTCCCATATTCCCACACAGGAGACCTTCATATGCTCTGGGTCCTCTTTAACTATTGTCCTTCAAAGTTCATGAGGATTTTAAGACCTCTCCAAACAATGTATCTTTGGAGACACTCATGAGAATTCCATAAGCAGCTTTGGTAATTACCAAACAAATAAAGCTTGTGAAAAGTTGTTTACAAAGGCATTAAGTTAACAAAAAATGGAAATATAATTTTTTCAAATGCCTTTGTCACAATTCTATATCATGTCATAATAATAGTGTCCACTTGTGTTTTTTTGTATGTTGTATTATGGGGACATACAATCATATCTATGCCCAACCTATAAGAGGCAGGATAAGTCTTGATCTGTGGTTTCTTTTCCTAAACACAATAATAATTTATGAACTGTTAATTTTTGTTTGTATTTGCTTGTTGTAAAACTTTTCATCTCAACATAAATCCAGCCACACTGAACCCCTTAAAAGATAAAGTAGGAGGTACCCTTGAAGAAATTGGTATAGGAGACTGCTTCCTGAACATAACTCCAGTAGCACAGACACTGAGATTGACAATTAATAAGTGGGACCTCCTCAAACATAGAAGCTTTTGTAAGGCAAGGGACACAGTTGACAAGACCAAATGGCAGCCCACAGACTGGGAAAAGACTGGCTTATCATGATAGTCTCATTTACACAACAGTGATAGAAATATGGCAGAAGTAATCAACCACATTAAGATATGATATATGGAATCTAATACTACAATAGATAATGTGGCTGTGAACATGTGGCTTGCCAGACCAGAAACTATAATTCTATGAAATTACTATTACTTTTATTCTATGAAATAATCTTACCATTAAAATAATACATTACTTAATGCATTAGATTGATATTTTGAATGACATAGGTATCCAAATTCTAAGATACATAAAATTTACATAATTTTGATAGAATTATTTCATTTTTAAATTCCTTATCCAGAAAAAGTACAACCTGTAACCAGTGAAATCATGACTCATCACAAAGGGGCATAAAGTAGGAAACCCCAGAGAAATGATGGCTGTCATATTCATTAGCCACGAAGGAGAATTATGAGAAACAGCCATGTAGCCTTGTACAATGGAGGAGATTGTATAAAAAGCTAGAAAGGTGCAAACCAAGACAAGAATGTTCTGGGTGGCTCTGGATTCAGGGGAAAATCTGGTGGAGACATGAGTGCTGAGGATGTATTGAACTCTCTTTTTGTGTCCGTAGAGTATGACAATCATGGTGACGCTGGAGCATACAATGAGTATAGAAAATAAGACTTCAGGAAACACCCAAAATGCTATGTACATTGAATCTACTATTTTGTCACGACTAAGAGCAGGACAAAATTCAAAATCTCTCATTTTCGTCTTATTTTCACTATTACTTTTGATAGATGTATACATGGGGGAAAACCATATTTACTATCATGTACAGGATCCAGAGGAAGGAAATGGACAGGTGAACATATTTTGGTAATTTGATTTTAAGATCTTTAAAATAGGAGACATTGGGACTGATGGTTATGGCCTGAAACATACTCAACAGGCAGATGGAGGTGATGGACATGCTCCTGCCAAGTCTGTGAACATAGAAAATAAGTTTGCATTCAACATCACTGAAGAACCATTTCCACTCAAAAGCTCTCATTATCTGTGGCACTCCTCTAGAGAGAATGATTAAGGAATTTGCTGTGAACACATGTGTAAGAATTAAGTCTACAATCTTTAATTTGTGTTCACTGTAGTAAATGAGTAGATAGTGGAAAAGAAAAGATGCATTTCCCAGAATTCCAAGTGTACTCTGAAGTGAGATCATTATTCCTATAGCCAAGTTTCTGAAGTCCATTCTGTCAGGCAGCAGTGTTTAATTTAAAATTATAGAAACAAGTATGTCTCTGAGACACATTGAAAGTTTCTATCCTTTTGTGCATGTGGAGAACAATCACTTGAGTTCAGTTTGCAAAGTCAGAGTATGTAAATTAAAAAGACTGTCTCAGAGAAGTGTTTTGCCATCAGTAATACCTCTCAGTGAAATTCTTGAAGTTTATAACTGTCCGTATTTATGGAGTGAATTTCTAGTGCATCTCTCCTTTTCTTAAAGACTTCAGCACTTAAAAGATATCATACTTCAATGAAGAAACAATCACCATTTGAATGCAAGTGGAAAAAATATTCACATGCACATTCCAGAATGAACCGTTCTTTATACAATACATTGCTGGAAAAGAGACAAAAATGTGCAGATTCAATGTGAAAGAGCTCTATGCTATTTTCATCCAAAATTTAAACTCAAATGTAAATTTTAACTCAATGAAGTCAATGTTTCTATTATCTTATATGAGAAAATGCTTATAAAATAGCATAAAACAATCTTATAATGAGGTTCAAATGATGAGCTAGATAAGGTTAAAGTCAGAGGCATAGCACATAAAATTTCACACCCACATGCATGCACGCACTCGCACACATGCACGCGCACACACACATACACACACACAATTTTTATGTTTTACTATTAGCAATTATATAATTGTGTGCAATGAATTGAACAGAATTGCCTTTATGATGCTTGTTCAAGATACATCATCATCTCTGAAATAAGAAAGCTATCATATGAAATAATTTTATACATAGAATTTAAATTATTACCATATTACACAGAGAACACAGGTGGTAAATCGTTTGCAGTCTACGTAGAAGATACTGTTCTACTTGAAATCTAAGTTACAAGGAAGCAGATGAGAGACTTGGGGGTCACTGATTACCCAGGCAAAGCTACTAAGAGAGAATCAGACAGTTAAGATACCCATTTCAAAAAGAACAAAGTTATTTTTTTCTAAGGAATTCTAACAGCATACTCAAGTGATAGTTCTCCTGAACTCAAGGTTCACCTGCGCACACACACACAGACACATGCACATATATACACACACAGTAAAGAACATTAAATTCTCACCATTTTCAAACTGATAATCTCTAACTTGTCAAACTGGTGGTAATAAATCCAAATAATAAATTCCATTTAACTTAAAAATATATTTACATAGAACACACGGACATAAAATATGCATTTTGTAACTTTCAATGAACCTTTGAACTGTAGAGACATTGCTGTGGTGAATTCTATGCTTTATCTGTCCAAAAGTTTCAGCTATCAAAATTAGAAACTGGAACTCAAGATTGGCATACCATTCAAGTATCACTAAGCCAGAAGAAATAACAGAAGCTGGATTAAATGGATCTGGAGATGAATGTTGTTCAAGATTCACAATTACAATGTCACCTTCCCTTCAGTACCGCCTCCCCATGTTCAAACAGCAAAGCAGCCTCAGCAGTTACCAGCACTGAGTGTCATGACCCACTTAGCTCCTGCACTATCGTAGATGGAGTGCTGCTAGAAATGTGTTAAACACAGAGGCTGATACAGATCGCATATCTTCACCAGGATAAAATGATTGTGATAATATTCATCATATACTTTAAACTTTTATGACAGCATCTATGTTTGTCATTTTGAGAATTATCAGCTGGCTCATATATAACATGAAGATTTGAAAATGGGAAAAACATAATCATTGCCAGCCTTCATCACCTTTGAAGTTATATTCAATATCCCTGGAATGTTCATCAATAGTCAGGCAAGGATTTTGTTACAATACTTTTATACATCAGAGATTAGTTTAAATTCAGTGAAGCCATTCGCCTCAGTAATTTAAAAGAAATCCTTTTTTTAATTTTATAGAATTCACAATGCTCTCTTTCTACCTAGAATACATTTCTAGACATTAGTGCTTACCAGATTTCTTATCTGTGGTTGCTTTACCTTCCAGACTGAAGTACACAATGAACACTTGACACATTCCCTCTGCAAACTATCAGTTCAGGGCACAGCTCCAGACATAAGAGCTAGCACCACGGAAGTAGGAGGCAGCTGAACCCTAAGATAAAGGATCATAACTCTATGACCTCACTCCCGTATGAATGACAAACTTCTAACCTGTAGTTTCAATGGTTGTCCTGGCTTTGGGAGCCAAGGGATTTGCTGAAACATTTCTTTTCCCATTTGCTAAGTGACACCAATGAATGTTCACTTTCCAAAGGGAAACGTTTGGGGAGGCTGTAACTTTTTCATGATCCCTGCAGGCTGTGTGGGAGGAACTGTTCAAGGAATATCAAGCTATCATGTGTCTTTTCTAATTAGACTTGTTTTCTCTGGGTTTTGTTACACAAAGTGACACTAATTATTAATTTTCAGTTCCCACTCATGACCCATTTCCAACATGCAGCAGGACAGAATCAGTCAAGAATCTGGGGGTATCTAATGGAGTATCAGTAAGACAAAAACATGATGTCATAATTTGCACTAAAACTCACTGCAATATTGGTAGAACTTGGTGCAAATTAATAACTGGAAATGATGGTAGGGAATATTGTAGGAAAAATCACAAATATCACACAGTATTGAGTGATGGGAGATGTCATTCTGTATAAATGTTTCTCATACTGGTTAATGAATAAAGCACTGTTGACCAATAGGAAAGGAAGATAGGAGGGACTAGGAGACAAGGAGGAAAGAAGAAGGAGGAAGGAGGAGTAAGATGGAAGATGGAGAGAGCAGAATGCAGGCGGGCTCTCCGGTAAGATAAGACCACGTGGAGATTAATAAAAATAGGTTAATACTTAAGACAGAGCTAGTCAATAAGAAACACGTAACTGGCCAACAACATATATCAAATACAGAGTCTCTGTGCGTTATTTGGGGCTGGCGCAGCGGCAGGACAAGACCAGAAGTGGGAGGAAAAACCTACTCCTTACAATTCAAAGGAACTAATCAGATCCTTATGCTAGAAGAAATCATATGTGTCTACATATGTATATGTATATGTGTACGTATGTGTAAATATATATAAAATGTTGCTCACAAATGAAGGCACATATGCCCAAGAAATTGACAAAAAATAAGGTGCTATCATTTGAATCTACAGGTGATGAGTGGAAACCTGATGCATCAATTTTTTAATTCCCTTTAAAAAACATTTTAGAGGAATAGATGAGAGGAAAAAAAGGAGAGAAAAGAGATATCATAAAAGAGGGAGCCATTATAGGTTTGAAGAGAAAACTGACTCTAGAGAAATGTCCAGAGACCTACAAGACTGACCCCAACTAACCATTTGAGCAACAGTAGAAAGGCTATCATAAATGCCCTTCCCTGATAATGAGATCAACGACTAACTTATCAACCATCATGGAGTCCTCATCTGGTAGCTGACAGAAACAGAAGCAGACACCTACAGCTAAACTCTGAGCCGAACTGAACTCCAGATGCAGAGAGGGAGGACAAGACCAGGCTACAGAAACCCACAGAGACAGCTGACCTGAACAAGGAGGGAGCTAATTGGCCCAGACTAATATCTGGGAAACCAGCATTGGACTGATTAAGACCCCCTGAACATGGGTCTCAGTTAGAAAGCCTGAGCAATCTAAGGGTCCTCTGACAGTGGAACAAGGATGTATCCCTGGTGTACAAAAGGACTTTGAAAGCATATTTCCCCATGAAGGGATACTCCCTTAACCTAGAGGCAGGAGGGAGAGCCTAGTCCCTACTCCAAATGACTTGACAGATTTTGTTGATCCCTCCTGGAAGGAATCACCCTCCCCTGTGGAGTGGGATGGGAGGGTGGTCGGAGGGCATCGGAGGGAGAGAGGAAGGGCGAGGGAACTGGGATCAATATGTAAAATCAGAAAAAAAAATAATAAAAAAAAGAACTGATTTAAAACAAACAAAAAATTTTAGTTCCATTCAATATGTGCTAATTATGGTTTCCGAGTTCTGCAACCTCTTCCACCTCTTTCACATCTCCTGCCGCATCTGGATCCACACCCTTCCTGTTTCTAATTAGAAAAGAAACAGGCTTTATACAATAAAAATGATGATAATAATAATGTAATTATTATATTATTAATTAAAAAACAAAAGCAGTCACCTCAGGATAGGACAGAACAGAAAGATACGAACCCAATGAAGAGATATGGAGCTGAGATCTATTTGTTCCCATAAAAATACAAACTTACAAGCCATAACATAAACTCTAAAATCCTATCGAATAAAAAGACAAGAAAATATAAAACTAAAGGAAAAATTGAAAGAGCATAAAATTAAAAATGAAAGAAAGAACAGGACCTGAGAAGACATTATAAGAAAAGGATCTGACAGGGACTGGTGGTGCACACCTTTAATCCCACAACTTGGGAGGCAGAAGCAAGCATATCTCTGTGAGTTCAAGGACACACTAGTCAACAAAGCAAAATCTTGTTCCAGCACAGGCTCCAAAGCTACATAGACAAACTATTTCCCACAAAGAAGATATGATTGCAAAGCCATCATAGTATATTCATAACAGCAAGCAGTCATTAAAAAAATATCCTTTCAAATCAAGGTAGTGTTGTAAGATGGTTATAACTTTTGAAATAAACACATGGTTGTTCTTTCCCAGAACAGTCAGAACAGAAACAGTACAGAACCATTTGTAAAAAATGTTACAGATGGTGCATAGCCCAATCCTTGAGAAACAGATGTGTAATCATAATCAGGAATGAAGCCAGTTTTTCTTTATTACTAAATGCTTTTTGAGCCTAATATGGAGGCAGGCTTATACATCATTCCCTACTTTTCTTATATATGTTTTTCAAATATTTGATAGGGCTGTAAGATTAACTATCTGTAGAATTAAATAAAATTCATAAAGTTGCATGGCCTATTTATAAATTATTCCGGGTAGTTTAGCATCAAAAGAACAAAGGTAATACAGGTAGCTGTTTTATACCCTTTAGCAGAGAGTTTTCTTTAGACCTAATATTCAAACCCGTGGATGAGAACAAGGGATATACTATTTCTGTCTCTCTGAAATTATGGTTCCATTGTCTGGGCCCAGGAAGGCCAAAGATGGTGAGAGGATTAGGGTATAGATCATCTTTGAAGCAATTTGTAATCTTCAATTGATGGCTAGATTGTATTTAACAGACAGCTGGAGTTCTGCCAAGACAGATATAGACAAGGTACAGAAGTCAAAACTAAAGAAATTTAAAAACTTATACAAATAGAGTTTCCCATTTAGGAAAAGGCAATATTGGGGAACTGCCCAGACTTACATACATTGAAGTATGAAGTCTTTCTTTTAAAGTACCTATATGAATTTCTATGTATGAATCATGTTATAAGTTTCCTCTCTCTCTCTTATTATTTTTTCTTATTTTACATATCGATCTCAGTTACCTCTCCCTCCCTCCCCCACCTCTCTCCCATCTCATTCCGCCATAAAAATATTTCTTTCATTTTTTTCACAATTCTTCTGCATTTTATTTATATTTCAATTTTTAATGGAATATACACAGTGAATGTACACAGAGGGTGTTATAAGTTTTAAGTCAACATTTGTTACATATTTTACATATTTTAACATTATACCCTGTAACACAGAAGCACATGCAAAGGATGGAGAGAGAAAAAACTAAACCAATATGTAAATTGTACAAGACATGCAGTCAGTGAAAACAAAATTAATACATCAACATAGGAACCATAGGAAGCATTGGTGACCTTTAGAGTTTCACCATTCAACCAAAGAGGTTTTTTTTTGTTTTGTTTTGTTTTGTTTTTTAAGAAATAAGACTTTTTCTCAGTTTCCTGCTTGCACAACCCAAGCAGTAGAAACCGCCATAAGCTTCCAGGTGTTGGGTTTCCTGGTTCATTAGGCCAAGCTTTTCTGCTTTTTCTCTCAGCTGTGGGTAATGATTGTCATGCTGTGTTGTGCCTACCCAATCACTTGGTTTCCTGGTCTACACATGATCCTCAGTGCTACTGTCTGTTTAGTGTGGGCTAGACATTGAAACCCTGCCAATGCTTGTTCATGTGGAAGCCTCTATGATTTCTTGGATCCCAGTCTCACCAAGGCATCCCTGGAGTTCCTGAGCAAGTCAGAAAAAGAACAGATTGTACAGATCAAACTCCTAAGTAACCTAAAATTATGAGATAGGCTGTGAAATATCTCCCTTGTTCTCCTGGATGGGGGTATATTGCACCCCATCAAACATGCTCTTCCACAATTTACTAAATCAGGATGCCATAGAACCAGAGCCAGAACAGATAACGAACCAGGCTTCACAAAAAGAGTTAGAACATTCCCGTGACTTACCAGAGTATGGTCCATGAAAAAGAAAAGGTGCTTGATCTTTTTTTATGATACTGCCATTTGTTCAGGCAATAAAACAAACAGAAGGCAAGAAGGCTAAGGGGCTTTGATAGATGTCTACAGTATGCATGGCTAGGAGCAGCTCTTCAGTCCTGGTAAGCCAGAGGACTCATATAAATTCCTAAAGGATTTAACAACTCAGGGATTGGGATTTTCTAAATGGGGGAATAGGCAGGCGATATAGGGCCAAATAAAGAAGTACTTTTTAAAAAATGAGTAATCTTACCACAGTACCCTATGTATTTGTAGTTCTCTTCTAATATTTCTCAGTACATCTGAAGAAAGCCATACTTCTGGGTGCTCTTAGCCCTATGCACCCTGTGCAGAGGCTATATGCTACATGCTTGCCTGAACCCCAGTCTATATCTTAATACTGGATGATCTTAGTGAAAACCAGGGAATAGAGTTTGCTATCTTCCCTTTCAAAGCAGCAATACCAAACCGTGGGAAGATATTGTACTAGATGTGGGTAGCAAATAGCTCCATTTGAGACCTAACATACTCATGTATATTTAAAGTACTTCTGAGAGAGGGACACTGGCACCTTCTTCAGAAGTTATTGTCAAGGAGTTAGATACAAAGTAAAAGCAGAAAGATGGCAGCCAGACTGAGTCATTGTTTTTCAATTACACAACTGAACACAGGTTGCAGGTTCCAATCCCAGAAGGCTTTGAGGGAACTCAGTGGTGATGGAGTTTCTGTTAAGTGGTCTGTTTTCTTCCTTCTTTATAGCTTTGCTGAACAAACTGCAGCATACAGATTGAACTGTTATTATAAATCTCCAATTAAGCCTTGAAAAGATACTCTTACTATTTATAAATCATAGGTTTTTAACTAGTTCCATGAGAGGTATGATTCCAGTAATCATAAGTAGTAGGGTGTAGATACAACCTGGCTCATGGAAGACTGGAAGAGCACCTATAAGCTAGGTGATCAGGAGCTGATCCAAAAAAAAGACTTTGGGGCACTGAAGTTATGGAATATTTATGAGCTGAATGAGGGTTTCTGTGTTGAAAGTTTATATTTAAATGGTAGCTGAGGTTGCACTGTTTTTTTTATAGTGATCATATACTAAAAGAAAACTTTATTGAGAAAGTAATAACCAAATACATCAGTAGTGCATATTTTGTGTTCCTAGAAAAGTTTGATTACTGTGTTAAGATGTAGAGTTTAGCCTCTATCGAACACATCTGTACAGAGCATCCAAGATGATATATATCAATCTATCTGATGTCAAAAGTGTGGATAATTAGTTGAAAACATATTGAGCATGTACTCCTCAAGGCAGCCTTCTCCAAAGAAAGCCTTTGGAATATGTCAAAGGGTGAAAAGAATTGGATTCCAAGAGTTCCATCAGTGGAAGAAACCTGAATAAAGCTTAAGGTGTGACTTACATAGAAAAACAAAAACAAAAACCGTCTTCCACTTCCACAAAGAATTTATATACTATTTACTTTTGTAAAAGAAATTGAATTCTGAAATAGGATGCATTTAAATAGTTATAACACTATTAGAGGATTCTCTGTCCTTTATCAAAAGTAAGCTAATCTGGAAAAGAGGGGAGGATTGACTCATAAGTAAAATGGGGCTCAAAGTGGGAAAGCACAAAGCAATAATGATTGTGATCTTCATCAGCCACCAACTTTGACCAGAAAATAGAGCATTGCAACCGTGTGAGATGGCCGAGAGGGTATAAATAGCCAGAAAGGTGAATACTCGGGCAAAGATATACTGAGTGGCTCTGAATTCCAAGGTATTACTGTGGAAAGCACAATTGCTGCGAATGTGTTGAACTCGCTGTTTGTGCCTATATAAAATGATAATCATAGAGCTGCTGGACCAGGTGATCAGGATAGAAAACAGAAGATCAGGGAATACAAATAAAGCTATATATAAAGAGACTGTGATTTTGTCATTATCTACAACCATATTGCTTTCAAAACCTGTCTCTTCTGTTATGTTTCTCCTTAATTTTATAGACATATACAAAGGTAAAAGAGCATTTATCATGATGTACAAGACCCAGCACATAGAAATGTAGAGACCAATGTCCTTTGGAGATTTGAATCTAATATTCTTCCAACACGAGTTTCTAGGGCTGATGATGATGACCTGGAAGACACTCAAGAGACAGGTTGTAGCAATGGACATACTCCTGAAAACTCTTAGCACATACATAAAAAGCTGGTAGCTCCAATCATTGAAGAAATGTTTCAACCCAAATGCCGTCATTGTGTTGACCATTCCTTTAGAGAGAATGATCAAGAAGTTAACCATGATCAGATGCATGATAATTAAATCCAAGGGTTTTACCCTGTGTTTCTTGTAATAAATGACTAAGTAGTAGGTAAGAAGGTATACATTTCCCAAAATTCCAACTGTATTCTCTATCAAGAATATTATTCCTATTCCCAAATTCTTAGAGTCCATTGTGTTAGGGAACAAAATTTACTTCAAATCTCAACAGCAGTCATTTCTCAGTGAAAATTTCAGATTTTTTTTTCTAACATGTCACAAATTCAGTAGAATCACATTAGCTAAAATGAAAGCATAAGGTGGTCTTCAAAACACTATTGTGTCCACACCACCTGTCACAATTATTTTCACACAAGTGACAACACCTAGTAAGAACTGCGGAAGATTTCAAGTGCACTTATTTATGGAGCAAATTCCTATTATATAACTAATAAACAATAACACTAAGGATAGGCCAAATTTATGCTGATAGAAGCAATGACAAGTGAGTTCAAAATGAAAGAATGTTCAGTTTTACAAGTCAATACATATGGGGAAAAGTCTTCTCATGTTATCTTCTCCTAGGAGGAATTCCATTATGGATGCCTTTCACCTGTCAATACTACCATTCAAATTTAAAGATTCAAACAGGAAATAGAATGTTTTTCTATTCTTTGATAATTATGTTTATTATGGAGCACTAATCATTAGGTGAGATTATTGAATTAGATAATTTTACATTAAGAGATAGCTCCTTAAATTTAACCCCTACAAAAATCCACATAGGAATGGTGGTTCAGAGTTAAGAGGAGTAGAGAGAGGAGTGGTTGACACATTCTGAATAAAGAATTGTTATCTAACACAATATAGAGAATACAAGTAAAGGATTCCAACATAAATTGCTTAGAAAAATGCAATACTCTACAAATAATATATACAGTAATAATGTCCGGTGCTACTAACTGATTCATTGTCTGGTGCCTTAACTGACATCCATGCTCATAGTTTATATCCAACATATTACATTGAAAGCTTAAGAAATGAAAACCTGTACATTAGCAGTGCAGTGATTGATGTTTATATAATGTTAACCTATGCAGCAATGTAAATTAAATCAACAATGTATCCATAAAACTCAAATGTACTGAAATTCACTTCAAAATGTAAGAGATCTTTCTCCAAGATTCAAATTTTAAAGAACAATATATGGAAGCAGTGTTCTTGTCTTTCTAAACTTAGCCCACTCATGAACCTACCTCTAAAAATTTCTACTTCTTCTAATAACCCAGTAGTACTTTACTCTTTATGCAATGACTTAAATCAGAAGTAAGCTACTAAATGAAATGTTCATTTTAGTGTGTGTGTGTGTGTGTGTGTGTGTGTGTGTGTGTGTGTGTGATTGTGTGTTCAGACAGGATCTTCTTCAGTAATGCAGGTTGCCTAGAATGTCTAACCATCACCTGCCTCACTCCAGGGAATCCTGGAATTGGCGCACCAAGCCAATATTCAGTTTCTTGATCTATGTATGACATTATGAGGTGACTGTCATTTATGATCTGTGAAGATATAAACAAATACAGAAAATTAAGTATATATTAGTTTGAACATGAGATAGCAACAACTTGAAGATACTTTGAAAACAAAGTGCAGCAGTGGAATTTACCTTGTGTTTGTGAATCATGCATAAGGACTATAACCCAATTCACTGAAGAAAAAGAAGGGCTTTCATCTGCACCATAATACCAGGAGTGGCCAATAAAGGAAGTTAAGCTGCTACAGTTCTTGTCTTACCAGAATGAACATCTGAGTTCAGTCTCCGAAATCCACATTAAAATCCAGAGGTAGGAGACCACAGTTATATTTCAAACAGTACAGAAGGGGCAGATTCACTTAGATCTCTTGTTCAGACTGACAATAAAGCAAAATATTCCCTGAGAATCTGGGATGATTGTGAGACACTAAATCAAATAGAATGAGATTTTAAAAATATCTAGAAGCTACAACTGAAGTTTTACTCTGACTCCAGACTCTTACATAAGTTCATGCTCACCAGATCACAAGAGATCTCCTTCACACAGACACAGGGACATAGGTACACAGCAAGACAAGTTATAACTAATTTCCATTTAAATCCTGTATTTCCTAATGCCTTTGTCAAGAAAAACTATTTTTAATGAATCAAGACTTATGAGCAACTTCTAAACAAAAGCAGATAGATAGGGTTAGTAAAATATGAAATCTTATAAATTACACGAATAGAAGACAGATGAGTGAATAGGATATGATGTGTAGATGTAATCTAAATATAAGCTCTTGTCTGAATGAATTAAGCTCCAAATTCTGGGGAAAAAAATGAGCAAGAAAAGTGGAAAAACAAACCCTGAGATACAGTGACCTCAGAATATCACCAAACAAGAAAGCTAACAGAAAACTTAAGTGTGCACACTGACATCTTCACTTTAACACTGCATTCCCAAGTTCAAGATGGAGAAGAGTGACTGTTAGGAAAGACAATGGGCATGTGCTCCCTAGAAACATTTCCTGAGGTAAGGATAAATGCTAACTCCTTCCTTGGATTAAACATATTTCTTAGTCACATTTCCACAGTCTATTTATAAACACAAAGTCATTTTCCAAAATTTATGGTTGTCATTCTGCAAATTTAATCTATGTCTCATGTATACAATGAATGGAAAACTGAAGGATGCAATTAAAATAATCCTGAACCACCTTTGAAATCAGATTTTATTAGGTTTCACAGTTTTCAATAGCAACCTGAGAAAGAATTTAATTACATGTACGCTACATCAAAAATTAGTATAATCTCAGGCACACTGTCTTCTCTTTAGTAACTTGGCCTACAGACCAGAAAGTCTCATTGTCCCTTGACAGAAACTCTACTTTTCTGTTTCTACCATGTATCAATTTGAAGAGTTGTGTACTTACCAGATCGTCTTTCTTGTTTTCTTTGCCTTTGTAGATGAAAAATATTATGTCACCAGATTTTCTCTCAGAAGAACTTGCAGTTCAATATGCAGCTCCTGACATGAAATTCAACACTGTAAATGAGTTAGACAGTCCAATGCTAAGATAAATGTTCATACCCATGTGACCTCAAATCCCTTCAATAATTCAATTTTTATCTCAGACATAGTTATGTGACAGAGCTAGCTTTGGGAGCCAAGAACTTTTCTGAAATTTTCCAGTTGATTATTACCAATGACAGCAACAAGTTTTTATGAGTGTATCCAATGAAACAATATGTTTGAAGAGGCTCTTACAATTACTGGATTCCCTGATGGCTGATTAGGGGTGAAGGTACAGTGTCTATGAAATTCCCATGTGAGCAAGTCATGTAAGAAGATGTGCTTGTCTCTTTGGAAGTGGCTAGTCTTCTTTGGGATCTCCTAAACAAGTCAAGTTTATTATAACTTTTGGATAATATTGGTGCTATCAGAACACCATACTGAACATAGTCAGTCAGGAGATTTTGGATTCTATTGAAGTACAGGTAAAAGGAAAGAGTGACACTATAATCCACACTACAATTCATCATAGCTGAACAGGTGTCCTTGTTGTATGAATGTGCGTTCTTTATGTATATGCCTAAGAGAGGAATTTTGGGGTCTTGAGGTAGATTGGGTCTGATTTTCATGAGAAACAGCCATACTAATTTCCAAAGTGGCTATACAAGTTTGCATTCCCACTAGCAATGAAGGAATGATCACCTTTCTCAACATCCTCTCCAGCATAAACTGTCATTGGTGTTTTATATTTTCACCATGGTGACAGGTGTAAATTTGGAAAGACTTGTTTGGATTTGAATTTCCCTGATAGCTAAGAATGTTGAGTAATTTAAGTACTTTTCAGCCATTTGAGATTCCTCCACTGAGAATTCTCTATTTAGATCTGCACCCCATTTTTTTTAATTTTATTACTTGCTGTTTGGGTGACTATCTTCCTGAAATGTGTATATATTTTGAAAATCAGCCCTCTGTCATATGTGGGCTTGGTCAAGATTTTTACCCATTCTGTAGTCTGCTGTTTTGTCTTGTTGACTGTGTCCTTTGACTCACAGAAGCATCTCAGTCTTGAGGTCCCCTTTATTAGTTGTGGATCTCAGTGTCTATGCTGCCAGTGATATGTTTAGGAAGCAATTGGGAGGTTTGAGCAGTTTATGGGGCCATTGGCAGTGGAAGCAGTATTTATCCCAAAAACCCTTTGAACATACATAAAAATTTGGTAGCTCCAATCATTGAAAAAAATTTCAACCCATAAGTTATCATTGCATTGCTCATTCCTTTAGAGAGAATGATCAAGTAGTTAACCATGATCAGATGGATGAGAATTAAATCCAAGGTTTTTACCTTTTGTTTCTTGTTATATATAACTAGGTAGTAGGAAAGAAGAGAGATGTTTCCCAGAATTTCAACTATATTCTGTATCAAGAACATTATTCCTATTCCCAAATTCCTGGAGTCCATTTTGTTTCTGAGCAAAATATGCCAGCAGTCTCTTCTTAGAGGAAAGTTTTGGATTTTTATAGCTAAGATGGTCCTGTGTACCTGATGTCACAAATGCACAAGAATCACATTACCTGAAGACTAAAAACCCAAGGAGGTTAATACAAATATATCCTGTCCACACCAACTCTCACAATTATTTTAACACTAACAACAGTCAGTAAGAACTGCAGAAGTCTTCAAATGCACAATAATCGAGTAAGTTCCCATTATGCTTCTCACAAAAGTGAGCACTAAGAATAGGGTAAAGTTATCCTGGCAGGAACAATGACCAGTGAATTCAAAATGAAAGAATGCTCAATTCCACAAGTCTACCCAAATTGGAGGATAAGGTCTTCTTTGATCATCTTCTCCAAGTAAGGAAATGACTGTGATTGCCTTTCTCCTGTAATATTAACATTAAAATTGAAAATATTACAACAGGAGAGAATGTTTTTATAATCTTTGATAATAATGTTTATTACATAGCACTAACCATTAGGTGAAAATGATGAATTATATTATGTTATATAAAGATATATCACCTTAAACTCCACCACCTACACATACACATGCAGAGTTAAGGTGAGGAGAGAGAGAAGAGGTGGAACATTCTGTGTAAAGAATTGTTGTCTAGGGATGGAGAGATGGCTCAGCCTTTAACGGCTAGGCTCACAACGAAAAACATAAGAATTGTTATCTAACATAATGGAGAGAAAACAGGTAATGATTCCAAAAGAAAATAGAAATTAGTTAGAAGAGGACAATACTCTATTGATAATAAATATAGGAAGACTGTCCAGTGTTCCTATCTGATCTATTATCTGGTTCATAACTCAGCATTAAAATGTGAAGCACAGGTCATAGGAAACAGTAGTTCCTGGGAAACATGTGGATGAAACAAGAATCCTGACTATATACTAAAATCCACTTAGAGATCTTGCTCTAAGATACAAGTTATGCAAATATAAATACATGTAAACACTGTTCTGGTCTTTCATAGCTTAGCAGAGACATAAACCTACTAATAATGTCCACTCCTGAAAATACACAATAGAACTCTAGTATTGATGCCATGACTTAAATCAAAAGGAAGTTAGTTAATGAAATCTTTTTCTATTGGCTGTGAGTGTGTTCAGACACATCTTCAGTAATGGATGCTGGCCTGGAATGTTCAACAATCCTCCTGCCTCAGTTCATGGATTCCTAGGTGGATATAGAAAGTCAAAGTTCAGTTTCTTGATCTATGTGTGACATAGTGAGGTGACTTTCATTTATGATCTGTTAAGGTAAAAACAAATACACAACTTTAATGACATATTTGTTTTAACACAAAAAAAAATGCCAACATCTTGAATACACTTTAAAGACGATGTGCAGCAGTGACTTGCACCCTGTGTTTGAGAATCATACATGAGACCAGAACCCCCAGTCTCTGAAGAGAAAGAAGGGATGATGCAAAGAAGAAAGAAAACGTGCAGGAGAGTTCCTTCACACAGACATAGGAACATAGGGAAGGAAGAAGACATTAAGTTATAACTAATTTCCATTTAAAGCCTTTGTTTACTAATGCCTTTGTCAAGTAAAATTATTTGCAATGAATCAATATATAGCAATGAATCAATATATATGAACAGCTTCTAAAAAGTATACACAGAATTTTTAAAATATGAAATCTTATTAATTGCATAAATAGAAAACCAAGGGATAAATATGATATGGGCTGTGAATGTAACCTAAGTTTAATCTCTTGCCTGACATTTATTAGGCTCTAATTTATGGAAACTCCAGCAATGAAAAGGGGAAAAACATATCCTGAGATTGCAGTGACCTCAGAAAATCACCACACAAGGGGAAATGACAGAAAATATATGTTTTATGGACCAGAATTTTGCAAGACTCATACTAACATTGCTACCTAAACTTTAACACAGCATTCCCAAGTTGAAGAAGGAAAGTACTGACTTTTAGGAAAGGCAAAGCTCCTGCCCAGTCACAGATGCACTGCTCTCTAGAAACATTTCCCCAAGGCAAGACTAGATCCTGGGTCTTTCCTGGGATTAGATGATTTTCTTAGTTCTATTTGTAAATCTATAAACACAAAATCATTTTCTGAAATTTGTGTTTGTTTTGCTGCAAAATTAATCTGTGATTCATGTGCACAACGAATGGAAACCTGAATGATGCAGTTAACATAATCTTGAACAAATTTTGAAATCATATTTTATTAGGTTTCACAGTTTTCAATAGGCAGCCTGAAAGAAGATTTTGTTACACTTTTGCTACATCAGGAATTAGCATAAATACAGGAAAACTGTCTTCTCCTTAGTAACTTGACCTACAACTCCAAAAGTTTCCCTGTTCCTCGCCTGATTCTTTACTGTTCTGTTTCTTCCAGGAATCAATTTTAAAAGAGTTGCACTTACCATATATGCCTTCCTTGCTTTCTTTTCCTTTGAGGATGAAAAACAGCATGCTCACCTGACTTTTCCCTCCACAGAATTTCCAGTCCAATGTGTGGTACCTGACATGATAGTCAACACTATGAAGGAAAAAGTCAGTCCAACCCTAAGATGAAGGTGCATAGATCTGTGACCTCAAATCCCTTCAGAAATGTAATTTTCATCTCACCTGCAGTCATCATGACAGAGCTAGCTTTGGGAGCCAAGAACTTTTCTGAAATTTTACAGTTGGTTACTGTTAAAGACGGTGACAGATTCCTTGTAAGTATATCCAATGAGACAATAAGTTTGGAGAGGTTCTTAAATTTTCCTGATCCTTGATGGCCGACTAGGATGGAAGGTCCAGTGAGTATCAAAGTCTCATGTGAGAGAGTTTTGTAAGGTTTATTTTTCTCTTTGGAAATGGCTGATCTTCTTTGGGATCTTGTAAACAAAATCAATTGATTTTTAACTTTTGGATCCCAGTGTTGCTCACTTTCAGAACACCCCACTGAATGCCATAAGTCACAAGTCCTGTAAATTCTACTGAACTACAATAGGGAAAGAGTAACACCATAATCCATGCTATAAACCATTGCTTTCAACTGAACTCAATGAAAATAAACTGGAAAAATCATACAAAAATATGAAATTGCATAAGTTATTTATAAATTAAGCAACAACTGCAAGTCTGAACAGAGTCCTATCCTAGAATTTGTATATATAATCATCCCTCACAAATGATATAATGTATCTAATAAATTTCACATAAAAATTTGCTTCTTTCTCTTTCTTAAAACACTAAATAGAATCCAGAATAATGTAGTCATTTTTTTTTACTAGTCAGATAAATAGTATTCATTCTTTAGCATTTAATGAAAAGGCATAAAAATTAAAGGTTGAAAATTATCTTCTGTCCATGAAGCATCTCACTTTCAGGGTTTTTGGCCAAATACATATGAGAAAAATACAATCTGTCAGACCACCATCAATTCCAAAACACAAAAGCCATTGGTTTTCAATTCTCTGTGTGCTTCAGTTATTCTCTATTAGGCTAGGAGCCCAGAAAGCTGCAGTAGTTGCTGCAGGAAAAGAATAGCTCTAAAAATGTCCCACGTAGAAGAAAATAAAGTAAAATTCAGGGTAGCAATTTGTGTATAAAACATTCTTACCCAGTTAGGTATATGCTCTACTACTTACCTATACCTATTGTACAGATATATTAGTTTTATAGAAGACATGAGAAGATCATCATTATTCAGAGTTCTAAAGGTGTGTAGTGTCTTTTGGGTCGGATGAACCCAGGTCTATTCCTGAAGGCAACACAATCATAGAGAGCGGGTTGGGTTAGTCAAGTGTGGGGAGAGGTGTGAAGCTTTACAGGATCTCAGAATTGACCGATGTTGTAGAATATTACTTTAAAGTTTGTTGCTTTGTTTATGTTGTGGAACACTGGTTTAATGACGTAAACATGTGTTGCTATTTTTCATGCTGCATTTATTTAACTCAGTGAAGCTGTGACTCCTTGCCTGTGTAAAACACCTGATGGTCTAATAAAGAGCTGACTGGCCAAAAATGAAGCAGAAAAAAGAGTAGGCAGGGTTGGCCGGCAGAGAGAATAAATAGGAGGAAAAATATCTGAGACAAGAGAGAAGGAGCAAGATAGGACAAGAAGAGGTGAACATCAGGGGCCAGCCACCCAGACACCCAACCACCCAACCCAGCCATCCATGGAGTAAGAATGAAAGTAATATATACAGAAGTAAGAAAAAGAAAATTGCCGGAGGCAAAATGTAATCAGGAGAATTTAAGTTAAGATGGGAAGAAACAAGCCAAGCTAAGGTTGTGTGTTTATAAGAAAGAATAAGACTCTGCGTGTTATTTATTTTAGGAGCTGGGTAGCAGGTCCCCAAAAGAGTAAAACAGCCAGAGGAAAAAAAATTGCCACTCAACATGGGGCTAGAGCAAAGAATAAAAAACAACATTTTGGTATTCCAACGTGGGGCTAGAGTAAAAGAAAATCCAACAACAGATTAACCTGTATAATCAGATATGTAGACTCCCTTGCATCTCTCATGGTAGTCCTGTTCTGCTCCTCCATCAATTTGGACCATCACTGAAATCAGGAGAAAGAATGAAATTCCTTAGAACCAGAATACTAAAAAGAAGTTCTTACTTTCCACGGCCTATGAGAGAGTTATCAGTTGAGGAAAACAGCAAACTGAAGATGCTGATGAGGGCTTAGTAGGTTCAGGAGATAGCAAGAGGCCTATGTGACATGGGCAGGGACAGAAAACTGTACAAGAGAGGATATGAGCACACAGTCTGGGAAGTTATAGCAGATATCATTGAGACCAATGAACACTTTTCTTTCATACTTCTATATAATTTGGATACTGTGAAGCATTTCATTACTCATTTTAGAAAAACACAAAATTTTATTTATCACATTAAATGAAGCATAACTGTATTTTTAATGTTCAATGACACTTTGTTAAGCTATAGAAGTTCTAGTCATTGTCGCCTGGGTTGGCAAGGGTTGCTTGGGATTCATAGGTGAGATATCCAAGTCACTCTTGGACATAAGATAGATAGAATTATTAGACATTCCTTGAGAGATTTACATGACCCTAAATGTCTTAAAGAACTATATGTAGATAGGGAAAATATTGACAATATAAATATTTTCAATATGTGATATGAGTTGACAAGAGCATACAGTGTATATAAAGAAGATCTGAAAAACTCAAGCAGTCATCCACAGCATATTTCACTTCTAAACTAATAAATAGTCTTGCCAACCAACTTATGTTTAACTTTACTTTAAGTTGTACTAAAGCATTCATTTAAGTTCATTCAGCTACACCCTTCCTATACCATGCAAGGAAGGAAGGCCAGTGATATGTTTCATTTTGCACCAATGAAATAAGTTACTATTAAAAACACATTTTAAGAAAGATAAGTCAAGGAGAATTTTTTCCAGTACACATAGCTCCTTAAAGTGTTGAACAAACATACTACAGAGGATTTTTAATCATTATATTATGAGAAAAACTGGACAATGAATGAGAGAGACCCCAGATTTAAATATGCCCCACTACCTGACTAGCCTTTGAAGAGACAAAAGTCTGTTGCCAGACTGTGCTTTTCCTCCTGAACCCTGGTAGTTCTGGAAGCAGGAGTTCTATAGGAATTATTCATTGAAGGTCCAAGGCTAGAGAATGATAACATTCTTCATGAATATATTTTTAGAAGGATCTAGGTATGCTAAAGTCACCTTTCAATTTAGAAAGCTGCTGGAGGGCCTGGCAGACCTGTATCTTAGCAGTATATGAAATGTACATATGGGATTATTCCTATTCATGATTATTTCTTATAACTGAATAAATAAAAATGTCAATTCTTTATTATCTGGCATAAATTCAGCAGTTTCAATATGCAAAACAACTCTTTCTGCATGTTGAGATTCAGTAACTATGTTTAGATGTTCTGGAGAATATAATACAATGGGAGGGTGGTTCATTTTGAGGACTACCCTTTTCCTATAATAAACATAAAAGTTTTTTGTGTTCGTAACTTATTTCTGTGGCTTACTGAAGCAAAGAGACATCTATAAGCAAAAGGCTTTCTGGTGAGTAAGAAGTGATATGGTCTGGTGTGAATTTTATCCCTATCATTTCTTTGTTGATGTAAAACCCTCAAAGTGGAATGGATGGTTGATGGACAGGCAGTAAATTTGCAACTCTTAATTTTATTTTCCTTCTTTAATTGATGAAAAAAAAGGAATACTCTATTTTTTAGTAAAGTAATAAGAACTGTAGCATCCTCTGGTTTTTATTTGGTGTTTTTAGGAGAAGGTAGCATTGTGTCATGTGACATTTAATGGATAATAAAGATTATATCATTTGTGAGGAATTATTACATGTATAGATATCACTAGTATATGGCTTTGTTCAGACTTTAGTCATTGCTGAGCTTGTAACTGTAATATTCCCCAGCATATTTACAGATCAACATTTGTAATTAATTTGCCCTCAGTTTGTAAAGAAAAAAAAAGAGAAGCAATGATTTCAAGTGTGGATTACAATGTCGTATTTTTCCATGTGCTAGTGCTTTGGCAGAAATCCATGAACACTGGCAGACTATGTTCCACTAGATGGCCTGAAAGGGATCAGTGCTGGGATACAAAGTTAACAATTGTTATTTAGAAGTTATAATAGGCCAGCCATATCCAAAGAGACACAATCTTGTTATCCACCCCACCCCTACCCCGCCTCTCCTCCTAGTCTGACAACAGGGATCATAAAAACAGAAGAGCCTCTCCAAACACACTGTCTCATTGGAGACACAAGAAATTCATCAGTGTCTTTAGTAATCAGAAGTAGTAAAAGTTTCAGAAAAGTTCTCTGCTCTCAAAGCAGGTGCTATCATCGCCTTTGTGGATAAAACAAAGATTGCAGTTCTGAAGGGAGTTGAGGCCACATGTCTATGAACATTTATCTCAGGGTTGGGAAGCATTCCTCTCCCCTAGTGTTGGCTGTCATGCCAGGTGCTGCACACCTAGCCGAAGATTCTACAAAGAGAAAGAGTAATGTAAGTATTTGTTTTTCACTATCTAAGGCAGACAAAGCAAAACAGAGAGTTCTGGTAAGTGCACACATCTGGAAAGGTGATTGTTGTATAGAAAGATAACAGCAAGAAATCGGTCAAGGATTAGGAGGCCTTTCTGAGTGTACAGGGAACTGTTTTATGTAGCACTACATCTGTGACTGAAACAGGACCAGATGTGTACTAAAAGTGAATGGTGACCACTACTCAAGATGTTTTTTTCCAGTTTATCATGGGTATGTGGTGTTCATGTGGAACTGACATAGTCATTGTTAGTTTTTTTTTTTTTAACAGATTTATTTATCGTATAGTGTTCTGCCTGCAAGTGTGTCTGCATGCCAGAAGTGGGTACCTGATCTTGATAGATGGTTATTAGCCACCATGTAGTTGCTGGGAATTGAATTCAGGATCTGTAGAAGAGGTAGCCAGTGCTCTTAACTGCTGAGCTATCTGTCCAGTCCCTGCCATTGTTAGTTTCAAATAATCCTGTTCTAGTACAAATCTATCTCCTGTCATTTCTCTTTGCTTAATGATATTCTAATCTCACTAAAATCTCAAGATGGGTTTTTCAATTTCCATTGCTGATGTTGGTGGAATTAGAACATTATGCGCAGCAGGCAGGAGTATAAGCTTTAGGTTGCATTTACAGCCAATATTTATCTTTTTCATTCAATGTATACAATTCATAAAATCTCATTTTCTTCTGATTCAACATATATCTTGTTAATTGTCATTCAGAAGTCTTGATTTATTACTAATAGATTGGCTTGACCTATGGAAAAGTACATAATGCTTTTAAGCTGAAACTTGTTATAGTTTAACATCTTTTCTATGTGTCTGTGCTCCTGTGTTTGCATGTGAGGTTTAACTCCTAATCCGGTAGGTTTCACTTCCTAATGGGAAAACTTCATTTGTAGTTCCTTGAGCATACTTTATCATCTTTTTGAGGCAGGGGCTTTTTACTCCTTGGATTCTAAGGGTATGTTAAGCTTTCTAGTATGCTTCTGGTGTCCAACACTGTCTTCTACATTCCCTCGTGCTGGTCTTATAATTCTATGTCAGCACAGCCAAGTTCTTTATGTGAATTATGGAGATTGAAGTGAGTTTCTCCTATTGGTAAGAAACAAACTGTAAGGGCTTAACCATCTCCTCAGTTTTTAATAATATGTTTTCTAGGCTGAACAATTATCATATATTAATTTTTATGTTTTATAGCAGAAAGCAAAAGTAACATTGGTCAATAACTCACTTGATAGATAACACCATATTTCATCTCTTGGAATAATAAAAATATATCTGGTGAAAAATACATCACTCATCAAATACAACTGGAACAGATGCAGTTTTTGTAAGATTATGTCACAATGTGGGGACATCCCTTTATACAAGGCCAGCAGTTAAGGATACATGTGTGAGTTATGAAAAGTAACAGAATATCGGTTAAGCACTGAAGAAAATGACTGACAAAGCATGGCTTGGCATAAATTTTGCTTTCAGTCTTGCCATGTTCCTATTTCTCAAGTCTCCACATTGCCCATATGGCCTTGTGAATTTTGATGGTTTTTTATTTGTGCTCTGAAATCTTGTGTTTTAAATTAAGAGTTTCATTGTCTACATCAAACTGTTATCCAAGCCACAGGAAATACAAATGAACCATACTACAATAGTGATTTATAGAATGTCACTCCTGTGCAGTTTTTAGTTTAACTGTGTAAAGGCTTCTTAACACAATTCAGACTTGACAACTTGATATGGTACAACTACCCAACTGTGTGTTCTTGTGAGTGGTCCTTTGGCTCTGAAGACAAATAGCAGTCACTGGAAAGTGACAGAATGATTCTAGGAATTAGGAATCCAGGAGTGGTTGACAGATCTCAAAGAGAAGGTGGAATCAAGAGTCTTTTCCTTGTCCTCATCTTCTCTTTCTTATCTTCACTGAGGGTTCAGGTCCTTATGTCTGATTCTTAAATACTGAGTGTCTTCTAATGCTCCATATTGTCTTCAAAGTGTCTCAAAGCCTTGCCACTACTTATATTAAATAAAATATCCATGACTTTGAGCATTTATTTCTATTTTCACAGATCTTAAATGAAAGCCATCTCACTGTTTACCACGTAAGTCAAGAAACAGAATGTTGGCTTGTTGTAGAAATATCAGGAATCCTAGTACTGAGGCAGAAGGATTTCCAAATATTCCAGTCCAGACTGAATTACAGAGGAAGACTCTGTCTGAACACTCCTGCCCTCCCAATGGACATAAGATCTAGCCAACTAACTTTCTTTCAGTACAAAGTCATCCCATCAGTAATAGAGTATTTCTGCAGACTTTAAAGAGGCCAGAACGCTGCTTCATGTGTTGTGATTTTCACAAATTGAATCTTAAGCATGAAATCATATCCTTTCCAGATGTTCTTCAGCGAATCTAAGATTTGTGAACAAACATATAGTTTCATTTTTATTGATGCACAGGATGGCATTACATTAACATAAGTCAATGACTACTGCTAAAGTCATGAATTTATGCATTTCTTTGCTTTCAAATTATCACTTCTGTGTAAATTCTGAACAGTGTCTATGAAGATTCACCCATAAATATGAGGTTGTCAACCTGATGTTATATACCTGTTCCACCTATACACAGACTTTCATTTGGGAAATTATGAAGCAATGTCAACACATTGTCACTACCTGCAATCCTAGCTTATGCACATCCTTACCAAGAGCTGCTATTTCATACAATTTTTATCTTATATTTCTACTGATTGATGGTGGCAAATGTTGCATTTCCAGTGGACATTATTTTCCTAATTATTTTTATTGCATACAGTCTTTGTTAAATTTCTGTTGTAATGGTTCAAACATTTCCATTCAATTGTGCACTGTTACCAATCTCTACATAGGACCATCCTCTTTCTAATCTCTCTCTTTCTCTCTCTACCCTAACTCTGTGTGAGCATTCAGATATAGGTGAAAATGTGTGTGTTTGTGAAGTTTGAAGAGATTTCCCTCTTAATATAACATTATCTAACTTATAATTTGAACCTAGTAGTTAGTGCTATTTAATCAATGACAGAGAAACATTGTTTTTCTGGTTGTATCATTATTATTTTTCTTTAAAATTGACATAAGAAATGTATTTTATGTAGTGTGTTTCTTCTACAGAGAAGATGGTGACAGGAGACTATTTTTCTTTAATATTGGTAGACATGCAAAACTGGGCATTCCTTCTATTTGCAACTCACTGTTCATTCCTTCTCCCAAGATAAATTTGCCCTATTCTTAATGCTGACTTTAATAAGAAATATAATGGCAATTCTCTCCATAATTGCATGTATCTGAAGACATCAGCATTTACACTGAAAATTGTTGTTCATATCAAAGTAACTTTGATGTGGAGTTTGTAAGGGTCTTGCTCATCTAACTGCATTAAGTTTCTAGTATTGAGCTATTGTGACAACCTATACTTGTTACCAAAAAAACTATCCCTTTACACTGAGAAGTGATTGTTGACATAATTTGAAGTAAAAGTTGTTCATTGACAAAATGAACTTCCGGAAGTTGACAACAGGATTATTATTCCTATCACAGAGTACAGTGGGAATACTGGGAAACTCTTCTCTTCTTTTGGACTATCTGGTCTTTTACCAAAACAAAAAGAAGTTAAAACCAATTGATTTCATTCTCTTGCATATGATTATGGTCAATTCCTTGATCCTTCTTTTTAAAGGACTGCCTAACACACTGGCAGCTTTTGGTTTGAAACAGATCTACAATGACTGGAGCTATCACCTTTTTCTGTATGGTCTTAGAATTTTCAGGAGTATGTCCATTGTCACCACCTGCCTCTTGAGTGTCTTCCAGGCCATCACCATCAGCAATGAGAAATCCTGCTGGAATTACCTTCAAGTCAAGTCTCAAAGGGACATTGGCCTCTACATTTCTGTTTGCTGGGTCTTTTACATCGTGGTGAATGCCATTTTCCCTGTATATGCATCCATAGAATTTAATAGAAAAAACAAAACAACAGACACAGAACTTGAACACCATATCACTGTAGGTCATGACAAAGTCACAGTATCCTCATATATAGCTTTCTTTGTGTTTCCAGAACTTCTGTTTTCTGTTCTCATCACTTCATCCAGCAGCTCCATGATAGTTAATCTGCACAGGCATAAGCAGCAAGTCCAATACATCCATAACATTCATGTTTCCCACAGAAGATCTCATGAGTCCAGAGCCACCCATAGCATCCTGGCCCTAGTGTCCACCTTTCTGGTGTTTTATACCTCCTCGGCAATCTTACATGGCTGTGCTGCTCTACTGTATAGTAACGATTCATGGTTGATGGACATCACAGCACTCATAACTCTGTGTTTTCCCACTTTGAGCCCCTTCATTCTTAAGAGTCAGGACTCTACTGTGCCCAGGCCCTGCTTTATTTTGATAAAGTATACAAAATTCCCAGTGTTGTTATAGCCATGTAAATTGCAGGCTATTTCACACACAAAAAAAAAAATCAATACTTTGCAAATAACACAGAATGTTTTGGGGATGAAGTCACTTGTCTTTCTAAGGTAAAACTCAAGAGATTTTCAGAGTTCTTTAGTTGCATCCAACACTGTCTAAACTGTTGGTACCTATGCCTTTTTATCCTTTAGTTCCCACTTGTCTCAGCCTTTCCTTGTGATATGCTGTCTTAATGAAAAACTACTCAGTATTTTGTCAACCCAGTGTGCCCTCTTTTAGTATCATTGTCTGCTGCTGTTCCAAAACTACCAAGCCAAATAAGTTCTGAGTCTGCTGGTAGCTATACTCAACCAGGTATGAAAGAAGGAATGACATCTCTCACATGTATTTAGTGAAACATAAGATTGAGAAAGAATAAGTATATCTACAAAGGCATATGATTACAGATTTACAATCTAAAAATAAGATTCAAGACCCATCCTCTAGGTATGAAACAATCTGTACAGCACTCTTTTTCAGTTAGACAGAAAAACGTTTCTCCTGTTTACTTCCATCACCAATGATGTAACATTCTATTAGGTAGAAGATGCTGCTTCCTTTTTTTCCTTGTTATGGGTAAATAAGGCTGGGATAGCAGCATGAAATACAGTGAAGTCCTTGGACTTTCCATCAGCATACATATGCCCAGAAGTGTTTGTGACAATAGATGCAAAAGCCTGAAGGTAGCAGAAGAAATATAAAGAATGAAAATACATAGCAGATACTTGGGAGCTGGGAAGAAAAGATATTGCGAAGAAGCAAGACTATATTCACAGGTTACTCTAAGAGTTCAGAGATCTGACAAGAGTCAAGAGCCAAGAGCCTAACATGAAAGGACTCAGAGCCATGAGCCACTTCTAGTTATATTCTTCTTGATGTTTCTGTTACATCCTAAAATATTGCTCCCTCAACATATACTATGCTTGTATTTTGAAGAATAATAGTGTAAAAACAATATCAGTCAATGAAAGGGAGTCTGTGAGAAGATGGTGAACAAGTAGCTTAAAAATCATAAGCACAAAAAGACAAAAGCAGGGTAGGACAGAGAGGCTGAGTATGTGAAAAGGTCCCAGAAGGAAATGGCAAATATCATGGACAATGTGTAGTATGTTTACATTGGTATTGTTGGTATTTCAAATGTTTAAAAACTTATGAAAGATTAATATTTCACGTGTGTCTTTCTTCCATTCTGCTCTGCATATATACATATTATTGTGTTTTCACTAAAGTACTCCTTTCCCTATGTCTAGCATCCACTAAATACATGTCATAAAGCCTATGCAAGAATCTACTACTACTCTGCAAAATGAACATAATACTAAATTGACTCTTAATCAATTGTTATTATTCTTGTGCATATCTTATTCTTATAAGAGAACCTTCATTTCACAGCAGATGACAATTAACACAGAGACTCATGAATGGTTAAGATACACAGAGTAAGAGACTAAGAATAAATAACCCTAAATAGTACATCTACATCATACCCTCTGCTACCAAAGCTCAGGGCACATTAAAAAGACAGTTGTTGAGGCACCATGATAAAAAATTCAATCTCAAAAACAATTCACTGAATTAGACTATAAAATTAGCAAAATGATCCAAAATTATTCAGATTATGCAAAAATAGAAAGCAACAGGGTGGGGACATTAAGTACTGAGCAGGCTGATGTGATGTCAGTAACACTCATTGGTCTCTGGAACCATCTCTCATTCGGGAGACTATTACATACATCTTCACAATGTCTGAAGCAGTGAAATCCAAATGTCTAAATGCTATGCCAAAGTGTTCCCAGAGTGGGTCCATACACTGATGAGGATTAGCTGCCAATATCACCAGGGATATCAACCCTCAATCTCTGTGACATAAACCTTTGTCTATCAGAGGACATGGACATTTAAAAATGGCCACAGATATAAAATTCTACTATACCCCCAGAATTCTCCTCATCCTAGTCAATCCTATCTTCCTGTCTCATTGGCCAGACAGTGTTTTATTCATCAGACAATAAGATAAACATAAATACAGAAGGATTTCCCCCATAGGAGGCAAGTACCTAAGCGCCCTACTATACAGTCTTTCTCTCTAGGCCATAGCCCCTTCTCTGGCACATCCCATGTCCAACCCATCTACTATAGCCCAAAACACCAGGCAGCAGCAGCATCCCTACCCTCCCCCCAACCATCCACTCACCACATCAATAACCAAGAGAGTCACATGCCTCACCTATACCTAGAGGAAGAGTGACCACCAGAGCCAAAGATCCCACATGCACCAATTTGAGGAAGAGAGGCCCATGGCTATATAGGCTCCTCCTGTATTAATTAGAGGAAGTGACAAGTACAAGGCAGTGTAAAAATACATCCAACAACATAAAGAACATTATGGCAACAATAGAAATTAGTGGTTCTACAACAGCACCCCAATACACATGCAGCAGGAGAAACCCATCTTTAAAAAAAACTTTATGAAGATAATAGAGGCCCTTAAAGAGGAAATGAAAATTTACCTTGGGGAAATGGAGGAAAAGGCAAACAAAAAAAAATTGAAAAGAATCAATAAATGCCTTAAAGAAAGCCAAGAAAACCAAGAAAAAACAATCAAGTGAAGGAAACAGTCCAAGATTTAAAAATTAAAGTAGGTAATAAAGAAAACACAAACTAAGGGAAAATGGAAAATCTGGATAAACAAATAAGAACTACAGATGCAAGCATACCCAACAGAATGCAACAGATGAAGAAAAAAGAATCTCGGGTGTTGAAGACACACTAGAGGAAATAGATTCATTGGTCAAAGAAACATCAAATTCAACAAGTTATTAACACAAAACATCTAGAAAATCTGGGACACCATGAGAAGACCAAACTTAAGAAAACTTTCTCAACCTAAAGAAGGCCATGCCTATGAAGGGACAAGAAGCTTACAGAACACCAAATAGACTGAACCAAAAAAGTCCCCTCACCATATAATAATCAAAACACTACCAGCACTTGGGAGGCAGAGGCAGGTGGATTTTTGTGAGTTTAAGACCATCTTGATCTACAAGAGCTAGTTCCATGACAGCCTCCAAAGCCACAAAGAAACCTGTCTCGAAAAAACAAAAAACAAAACACAAAAAAACAAACAAAAAAACAACTAAACATACAGCATAAAGAAAGACTACTAAGAGCTGAAAAGGAAAATTCCAAGTAAAATATAAAGGCAGACCTATCAAAATTACACCCAACTTCTCAATGGAAACTCTGAAATCAGAAGGTCATGGAGAGATGTTCTGCAGACACCCTTAAGAGACAATGGATGACAGCCCAGACTACTATACTCAGCAAAACTTTCAGTTCCCATAGATGGAGAAAACAAGATATTTCATGACAAAACCAGATTTGAATAATATCTATCAACAAACCCATCCCTGCAGAAAGTACTAGAAGGAAGCTCCCAACTAAGGAAGTTAACTTTACTCATAAAAACACAACAAATGACATCATACAAGCGAAGCCCAAAGAAGGGAAACAAACAAATTACCACCAGCAACAAAACCAAACATAACAAGAATTAACAATTGCTGCTCTTAATATCTCTTAATATCAATGGACTGAATTCATCTATTAAAAGACACAGGCTAATACAATGGATATGAACACAGGACCCATCCTTCTGTTGCATACAAGAAGCATATCTCATCCTCAAAGACAGATATTACCTCAGAGTAAAGGGTTGGGGAAAAAAATTCAATTCAATGAACTTAAGAAACAAACTGGTGCAGCTGTCCTAATATCTAACAAAATAGATTTCAAACTAAACTTAGTCAAAAAAAGACAGAGAATGACATTTTCTATTCATCATAGGAACAGTCCATCAAGAGGAAGTCTCAGTTCTAAACATCTATGCCCCAAATATAAGAGCGTCCACATTTATAAAAGAAACATTGCTAAAGGTTAAACCACACATCAAACCCACACACACTTATAGTGGGAGATTTCAACACACCACTGGGCAAGTCTGTCAGACATAAACTTAACAGATTATGACTCAAGTGAACTAAACAAACATCTATAGAACATTCCACCCAAGTTCAAAAGAATAGACCTTCTTCTAAGCTACATAATAATCAAAACACCAAACAGGATAAAGAAATAATATTAAAAACATTTCTTTAAGTGTTTCTCAGCCATTTGCAATTCTTCTGAGGGCTCTCTATTTAGATCTGTACCTCATTTCTTAATTGGATTATTTGGATTTTGATGTCTAGTTTCTTGTATTCTTTATATATCTTGGAAATCAGCCCTCTGTCAGATGTGGGGTTGGTGAAGATCTTTTCCCATTCTGTTCTGCCATTGTGTCCCATTAAGTGTCCATTACCTTATACATTCTTTCAACTACATTCTCAGCAGCATTGTTCTTAATACTCAGAATCTGAAAATACCCTAGATGCCCCTCAACTGAAGAATGGATAAAGAAAATGTGGTACATTTATGCAATTGACTACTATTCCATGAAAAATAACAATGAAAGTGAGTTCTTGAAACGGTTCATTGAATGTGTGTGAACTATTGCTTGTAATTCCATGGACAACCGAACACCTGTGAATATTAATGGGGATGCATATTGAGAGCTCTTTATGAAGTTCTTTAGAAAACTGACTTGAATCTATGTTTTCTGGAGCACTGGTGAGTTGCATACATAGAAACACTGACATCCTCAGAATGTACATAATCAAACAGAAAAACTGAGGACCTGATACACTCAGAATCTTTCACAGTTTCCCCTACCTGTAGTGCTGTGTTGACTGAGATAGCTTGACACATTCAAACAAATGAGCAGTTATACTGATAGAAACAACTGGCCATATCTAAGATAAAGGGGAAAAATACATTATCAATTTCTTCAACCTAAGAGTATCTAAGACAATGGAGACACCTTCAGAGATGATAGTGGAGTGAAATACACTGTGTTAAAAAATCAAGTGTAATGGTTTCCACCATCCTTCAGTTTAGAAAGAAAGTGATGATGGAGAAAGAAAACACTAAATTCCTTCAGCACACTGAGCTGTGTGAACCACTCCTATTTCTCAATCTGGGAGTCACTGTGAAAAGGTACAAATGTCTGACATTTGTCTTCTGAGTGACATGATTCTGTACAGGAGCACAAGGTTTGGCTGCATTTATCATGTTCAGTATAAAGTACTTTGACTGATGTAAATCTACAGTCCCATCATGTTAAGAAGCTTTGTAAAACTAAATTGAAAACCGCAGACAAACGTGACAATCCAAGAACCATTGTCATAATCCTGCTATAATCCTGTCCTTGTACCTTCTGTGGTTTGCATAAATATTTGGTGTTGACAATGGCATTCTGTTCATTGCCAAGATAAGACATTAGAGAATGTTTGGTAAGTGACTGTTCAGGTTTAAAAGGCTTTTGTGGGCTGTGAAAGGACCTGAAACACAAGAATGCCAGGCTGTGTGCAAAGACAGTCACTTACATTTGAGCTAAATAATGCTATGCCAGCCACAATTTCAAGTATTCAATTTCCATTCAGGTTTATTTCATAAAATGCCATGGTATCCCAAATTAATGACATAACATAAAAAGGCAGTGTTAAAGTTTTTGGCTCCTCCTCCAGGCAAATGTTCTAGTACAATGTCAGTGTAAATCAAATATATTTATTTGTTAGGATTCCAGGACAGGAAACACAATTGTAACTATGAAATGAAACTAGTGTCCTTTGATCTTCTTATACACAACATGAAAACTAATTTATAATGAAATAGTTTAGCATAGAAATTAAATTGCAGCTAGGCTGGCAGGTACCTGTGTAAGAAAGCTGTGAGCTAAGAAATGAGCAGAGTGCAGAAAGTTCTCCCAAAGTGTACTTTTAGAAAAAATTACATGAACTATAGTAAGTGGATGGAGTTGAAAGCAAGAACATAAAAGGGGTGCCCTGACATGTCCATATTATCTCTGTGGGAAATGTAGAAACCTGGGAGGAATATTCTTGGCTCTTTCTCATAACCAAAGATAATGAGACATAACACCAGATGTATTCCCGCACGGCACTTGTTTTGTTTAGGCTAAAAGTAAATATCATTTCCTAGAGTGAAGGGCCCTCAGCTGATTCCTTCCTCTGAGGCTCACCTACAGAACATCGCTGTTCCACAGGTAGCACTGGGAGGGAGGATGAGACCTGGGACTAAGGTCTGTGGCTTTGTGACTTCAGGTCCCTTCTGAACTTCAATTTTGGTTTCACTTGCAGTGGTCATGACTCCACTGGCATTAAAAGCTGAAAAGTTTTCTGAAACTTTTGACTGACAATTACAAAAACAATTATGAGTTTTGTGAGAGACTCCAAAGAAACAACATGATTAACAAAGTTCTTACTGTTTCACTATCCCCAAAGGCAAAACATCTCGTGTGGAAGTTGTAGAAAATATCGGTCTACCGTGTGAGAGACTTGTTTAGAAGTCTGGGTGTCTCACTAGACTGCAGTCCTCACAAAGTTCTTCTACTCAACAATTAAGTTAATACCTTTCTCACACCTAAGTCATGGCACTTTAACACACCAAGCAGAAAAGCAGAGTCATTTGGGAAATTCTTAGATATCTAATGAAGTGTCAGTAAAATAGCACAATGTCATAATCTGCACTAGAAATTATTTCATTCATTATACAACCAAACTCAAACTAACTAGAAATGCAAATGTGGAAATATGCCATAAATTATAGTCCTCATGCCTATAATGATATAAACAGAGTCCTATCCTATGAGAATTTATTTACATATGTATTAACATATATGTGTGTATGTGTGTGTCATTTCTTAAAAATTAAGCCAACATCAAGTGTCACACAATCTAGTGTTACCTTCACAATTTAAAAAACCTAGAATGGAGAAGAGATATTTCTATGATTAAACTTAATGAGAAAAATGAGGATTATTCATTGTTCAGCAACTGATAAAGAAACACAAAATTATAGGTACAATATTTGCCTTCTATCCACAAAATATTCACCTCAGGGGAGTTCTAAGCCAGCAGAGAAGTGTGAAATACCATAACTTCTGACAAACTTAGAAGTCATTTGTTCCCAGATTTTCCTGAAGGCAATATTTCATTAGATTAAGTTGGAAAAACAGAGAGCTATTTAGGCCAGGTCATGGCTTATTAAGAGGAAAGTACAATGGTTAATCTCAGCAAGTGGAAGAAGCTGATGGATCAAGAAGGAGAAAAATGTTCTGGCTTTGGTTAGCATGTGCCCAGTCACTGATTCTCACCTCAGCTACATGTACATGGCATACTGACTGGTTGGGAGAGTGAATTAAAACCCTCTTTGGTAATTATAGAAGCATGCCATGTAGGTCAACAGAACCACTGAGGGAAGCTGTGAAAGAAAAGCATGACAAAGGATGTGAATGTTCTCAGGAATTTGGAACTCATCAAAATGAGGCTATGTCTTCTGTGGACAGGCACTGGCCCTCATACAATTTGGGCTGCCATATATGAGCTTCTTTACTCATTTAAACCAAACAATCAATTTTTCCTCACAGCTCAATTTGAAACTTTTATAAATATTTTGATGGTTTCAATACCTTAAATGCATAATGAATTTTTTTTCTGGGCCTCATGATGCATAGTTTTCATTACCTGACATTGTATAGCAATTTCCCTGAGACAAACTCCTTCTTGGATGGAAGATCATGAAGAAGCAAGGTGTTCAAAAGGGAAGTGAAGCATTACATTCTGGAGGAAATCTCATTAAACTCCATGATGGGGAATGTCCTTCTGTATGTATGTTTCTCTTATTGGTTGATGAAGTGCTCAACCTTGGGACACTTCACATTCAGAGTCCAGTGGAGTTTCCCGGAGTTTCCTTGTCTGGTCTGTATGTTTCATCATCCACTCAAGTTTTCATGACCTCAATATTGTTTCATTTCATTTTCCAAAGTACTTCTTCATTTTTCCTATTCAAAAGATTTTAGTCCTGAAACACTGTATCTTCAGTAATTCAAGGAAATTCAGTTAAGCATAACTTCTGTCTGCCTTCCCCTTTATCTGACCCAAATTCAAATATTTCAGCCTATTAAAACCCCACTGTGTCTTCTCTGACCAACAACCTTGAAAGTGATGGTTGTTTCAGACATTTTCAAATTCTTGAAAAACTAATAAATACAAAACACATATAACCCCCTGCTCCTTCCCCTTGACCCATGCCTCATGACTCTGTAGTATCTTCCTTTAACACTGGTCATTTTAGCTCATTGGGCATCACTGAGTAGCTAGTCCAAACTACTAGGAGAGTTATGGATAACTAAGAGACAATGTCTCAAGAAGTAACAATGTCAATATATAACCCAAAGGCCACACCTACTAGGTAACAAGTAGGCAGATTGCAAGTCTTCATCGCCCCTTCTGCTCTTCCAGATCCAATCCTCCAGTCTCATCCCCAGCTCTGTAGTAGTTTGCCTTTCCTTTCTGACATCATCACCAATGGATAGGATCATGATAATCATCTCCTACAATCTTCATCCCTGTTATCCCAGCCTCAAACAACAGCAGGCATTGTGAGATAATGCACCAGCTAAGTAGGCCAAGGAAAACAGACAATGAAGAAATAGCAAAGAGCCAATATGTTGAGCACAGACTATTGTGGAAAGTGAAAATAATGTGGAGGGTTAAGACTGAGGTCCTGTCATAAAGAAACTGTGTTTCATGGTCTACTCCTTATATCAGTTCTCAACTTCTAAGAATTTACAACAATCCTATGTTTTTGGTTGTGAGCCTAGCCTTTAATGGCTGAGCCATCTCTCCAGCCCGAATTTACAACAATCCAGTCAGTGTTAACAACTGGGAAACAGTAGTTGAAAATGTAAGGCTCTTGGAGGACATTGCCTTTCTAAATCTTATCAGTAAACAAATGGGACTTGTTGAGAACAGACAAAAATGGAACTGGGGGGGGGGGAGGCAAAGTGCAGTGAACTAGAGAATACAGTGTGCATCAGGTTTAAGGGACACACATGGAAGCCCCCAGGAAGGGAAAATGGTTACGATCTCCTGAGTAAACTGGAAAATGGATAGAAGGGAAGGGATAGGGGGTGGGAATGTGAGAGATCAAGAAGGTCGAGTTAGGGGAGGGGGAGAGCAAGGAAAGAGATACCTTAATAGAGGGAGCCATTATGGAGTTAGGGAGCACCCTGGTACTAGAGAAATTGCCAGGAATCCTGTTAAGACTCCAGGTAATAACTGAGAGACTGTCAAAATGGGCCTTCCTCTTTTATGGGATTAGTAACTACCCTAATTGTCATCATAAAATTTACATCCAGTAAATGGAAGCAGTTGCAGTGACCCATAGCCAAGCACTCAGTTCAGTTCCTGTAATTCAGTTGAAACGAGGGAGGAGGGATCATTTGAACAAGTGTGATCAAGACCATGATGGAGAAAATCACAGTAACAGCTTACCTGAGTTCATGGACTCTGGATTGACAGCTGGGGAACCTGCATGGGACTAAACTGGACCCTCTGAATATGGGTGACCAATATGTGTTGGGGGTCACTGGCAGTAGGATCAGAGCTATTCAGGGGTACATGAGCTGGTTTTTTGGAGCCCATTTCCTATGGTGGGATACCTTGCTCATCCTTGATACAGGAAGGAGGGGCTTGTTTCTGCCTCATCTTGGTATGCCAGACTTTGTTGACTCCCCAAGGAATGCTTTACCCATTCTCAGTGGGGTAGGAAGGCTGGGGAGGTGGAGGAATGGGAGTGAAGGGGAACTGGGATTGATATGTAAAATGAAAAATATATTTTTAAAAGAAATTATCTGGTGAAGTAGCTTCTTGAACAATACACCTGATCCCTGCACTAGGGCCTGGCAAAAACACTACTGCCTTGTATCACTTAGGGAGTTATTATGAGCAGTGACACAAGATTTTAATCTTCCTTATGGAAAAGGTCAGTTAAAATCTGTGCCCCACAATGACATGTTTTATTTCATAGAGTTACTATACTGAATTAAATGTGTCAACTTTAATTTAGCTTTGTTCATTGCTAATATCTCCTTTCATGAACAGTGCAGGAATATGAAAATCAATAGAAAAGGTAAAATTAGACAGCTGTGAGTTGTTCACTGCTACATGTTTAAGATTGTAACATGCAGAGCCTCATGACTTCACACTGGCATTGAAGGCTCTCAGTTCACTACCCACAGATTGCTTAAAGAAGCCCATGCTCCAGCTTTGACCTCTCCAAGACTACAACTAAAATGCTCCATTAAGTTCTGCTTATAGCGCTCAACCAAATTACCAGTCTTCCAATCTCACCACAGTCATGATCAGCTTCTTCATGACAACCCCATTCTTTGATCCGTTACTTTTCTATTTCTCTAATGAAATACCATGTTCGTGGGTTAGTTATATTGATTATTTCATGTGTCCAGTTCTATAGCAATCAGAGTTCATGGTTGGGAAAGCAAGGCAGCAACTGGTAGCATCCAGTAGGAGCAGAAAGCTGAGAGACCCCTTCCTGAACCGTGAGCACTAAGCAAAAGAAAACTGGAAGTGGGGTAAAACTTACCCGAGTGAGAACAATTTCTTTCAACTACAGGTGACGTTTCTTATTCAAACTAACACATGTAGCTTATTCTGACTTTAACACAGAGAAGCTTCCCTGACTTACATGGTATTTAAACAAAAGGGTCTTGGAAAAACGACCAGAATTAAATTCTCAGCACTCACATGAGACTCTAAACTGCCTATAAATAGCACCATTCCAGGGCAGGGGAGCAGATTCCCTTTTCTGACCTCCTGAGTATCAGCACATGTGGCATATATGAAAAGGAGAAGTTTAGGTTGGAGAGATGGCTCAGTAGTTTAAGAGCACTGACTACTCTTCCAGAGAACCTGGATTCAATAATCAACACCCGTACGGCAGCTTACAGCTGTCTGTAACTTCAGTTCCAGGGAACCTGACACACTCACACATACAAACATGCAAACAAAACACCAATGCAAATGAAATAAAATAAATAATTTTTTTTACAAAAGGACAAGTGCTTTGAATAATGATGCAGAGTTGCAAACCTCTCTCTTCTGGGAATAAGGCCTTGTTTTGTATTTTTACCTTGACTGTGGTGATATTTTTTAATTCTTTCTAGCATATTTGTATCACTTTTTCTCATACCTTTTCATTGTACAAATGAGCTTATTAACTTGTAGTATAGATTCTGACAGCATATTTTCCTCTCATCTATACGTATGTAGCTACTCTTAAATTCCTGTCTGACTGTTCTGCTGTGCTCTAAAGTTTGGCAGTGACAAGATCTGGAAACCAATAACTAACTTAATTTGGGGTATACTGACAGAGCCTGGCCTGCAGTGCAGTGAAATATTCAGACCTCTCTGCAAAAGATTCCAATATAAGACCTCAAATCCTAAATACCTTCCATACATATAAGGCACATCATGTTGACTCTGTCACTTTGGAGACACAATGAATGAAGTCATAATTTGTTCTGGCAATTAGGGACTTGAAATGTTTTTAAATGTTCTTACCTCCCAAAGCCAGAGCTTACCCTGCTACCTCAGATGAAACAAAAATTGCAAAATGATGGTTCTGGAAAGAAGAGAGGTCACAGTCACAGGTCTGTATCTCAGTCTAGTGCTGAATCTGGCTAGAGAGATGTCTCCTCCATACTCTGAGCTGAAGGTTATTCACAGAGAAGGAGTCAGGTGAGCTCCATGGACTTCCACTTGGGATGCAAACCAAACAATGTAAGGCAGTCTGGTGAATATTTATGCCTACAACATGGACTCTGGGGTGGGAACAGATGAAGTCAAAGTAGAGGAAGTCTTTCTAGGCTCTGAGATGAACTACATAAGAGAAATGTATTATGAACATACACTATACCCTGGTATAGATAATACAATATGATGGAATCTTCTCTGATCATGGATATGGGGCATGGTAAATCATGAAGAAATCTGACATTGGAGGTGCTGTAGTAATTAGATCACTTACTTTTCCATCTCTATACTATTTCTATGAATCTATGAATCACTTTTCTGTTTCAAATACATAGAAATAGCATATTGTCTTCACATTCAATAAATACTGTAATAGAAAAAAATGTATCATCTGTGCCTGGAAATAAGCCAAAATATGAATCTTCTTCTAGAATTAAAAAATTGTTTTTAAGTAGCAGTAAAACATGCATTAGTTGGTGACTAAAAGTGTGTGTCTTAAAGGTCAACTCTGTGATGAGTACTGAGGTTGCCTAACCTGAGTGTGGGACAAAAGTGTTGAAGGGAAGCTGGCAGAATAATTGTGCCTTGCATGACTAGATTAATTGTGTTATCTGCTATTTTCTAGGGTTTAGTAATGTCTTTATGTCACATCATTCATATTAAATACTTGTTTTCCATTTTATATCTGAGTGTCTAAGTAATGTTCAGCTCTTCATTTGATACATATTGATTGCAATATTCCATTTCATGAATAACACTTTCTTCACAGAAAGACTAAAAGTAATTTGCTATGAATGTTCTCTCAGCATAAAAACAGGCAGGATGATCAATGGAATCAAACTGAAGACCCAGAGATAAACCTACACACCTTTAAGCACCTGATATTTGATAAAGAAGCCAGAAAGACACAATCAGAAAAAAAAAAAAAAAAGAAAAGAAAAGAAACCAACTGGTACTTGTTGTTATCATTGAATTCCTGGCTGACTCTGCTTCCCTGGGTGCTATCCAGTGGAACAGCTATATGGGATCTGAAAACTAATTTGCAGAAAAACAATTTGTGTAGAAGCACCCAAAGAAGGCTGGAGTCCAATGAGACATTCAAGCTCCCTTGTAAGACTCTCACACATCAAACCCCGATGCTTTCAGAACCTTCCCTCCCTGTCAGCTTTCAGTGATCATGAAATCCTAAGAGGCTCTCCAAAGCATTACCTCTTTTGAGACACTCACAAGAAGAAGAAGAAGAAAAACAGCAACAGGCAAAAGTCTCAGGGTCATCAGTTCCCAAAGCAATTGTTGTCATTGTCACTGCGGGTGAGATGAAGATCGCAGTTGTGAGGGAACTGAGGTACAGAGCTATGCACCTTTGTCGAGGGGTTGCTCTCCCTCCCTCCCACAGTACTGCCTGCCATTGCCTGGAGCTGCACACTGAGCTGAAGGTTTGCCAAGCAAAGGAGTGAGGTATGTATGAGTATGCAGTTCATACTGAATCTAGGAAACAGAGAAAAGGAAAGGAGGTCTGGCAAGTGCTCAGGTCTGGAGGAGGGATTCTGGGGTGAAAGCACACACATTTCAGTTAAGGAAACTTTCTGGGCTAGAAGCAGATTTGCCAAAGAGATCAATGTCCCTGCCATGGTGCTAATCCCTAATGTTCCAAAAATCATTTGTTAAAATCCGTGACTGTTTTTGAATCATCCTGATGATAATGAATCTGACTTCAAAGATGCTTAGGAATCATAGTAATTATGGTATTCACATTCCCATCTCCACATATTTTACATAAACAATACACTATTTTTTCAATATGATGATCACAGATGCTGGTATAAAAGCTTCGCCTGTATGATGAGGGTTAAAGTAAAATCATAGCCATCTAATTCTGGAAATAAACTAGAATCTGAACCTGCCTTTATAGAAAAAAAAAACATGATCATATGCAGAACTGCATATATGCCCAGGGCAGGAGTTCTGCTGGTCCTATGAATTCTGTACAATATTCATCTACAGTGCATATATTTCTATAATTTCCCCTTTTTCGGTGATACTCAGCTGTCACGCCAAACTCAGGATGGATTTTTTTTCCATTTTCATGACTGATGTTGGCATCTATAACTTTGGGCAGGGCAGGTAAAGATGTGATCACTGGACCATGTTCACAAGGTATCATCACTGAACACTGTCCACCAGATGTGATCATTGGACCATGCTCACAAGATGTGATCACTAGACCAGGTTCACCAGAGGTGATCATTGGACTATGTTCACAGCACATATTTTCTTTTTTATGATTCATAAGTTATAATCACAAATTCAAGCCTTTAGTTTCAAATCTAATAATCTTATTTCTTTTATTTGAGTGTGTTTGTGTACCTGTACTTATGTGTATGTGCACTGAGAGTTCATTTGCTCTTTCATTTGATTATGCTTGTATATTCAGAGGATAACATCAGCTGGAGTTCCTTAGATAAGTTTGAGCTTGTTTCTTTTGGGGACACAGTCTCCCACCTGCCTGTGTCTATGACTGGTATTTCTATCCTCACAGATATCCATGACAGATTCTTCTGCAGCATGCTCCTCAACAGGTGTTCAGCCACCTCAGCAAGCAAACCAAGTACTCCAGGTGGGTGGAATTTAAGAAGCTCCCGCAAGTACCACATTTTCAACTTCCTTTTGTGTATTCTGTCAAATGTTCTTCTTTGTATGACTTAATTATCTAAAGGAGCACCCAAACATCCTAAAGTGTAATAAAGATTCAGGAACCTGTCCAAATGAGTACCATATAATTGGTTCACAATGTACATGACTATTAGTCTTTTGCTTGGTTTGTGATCTGGTCCTGCAGCTTTTGCCATTCATCCCGTAAAGAACCTCTGCTTACTACCCATCATCCCTAAGTGCGTCCAGCAACTCACATTCTGTGTCTGTGAGAGGTAATAGAAAAGCTCACTAGAATTCTCAAACGAAGCTCACCTTTGTGTGTAAGACATGCATCAAAAACTTGAAGATTGCCTGAGGGTGGCAATTCTAGAAATCCACAGGCTGAGGAAGTAGAAAGCTCCAGGCCACCTCCAGGTTAAATTTAGAATAAGCCTGTATCTGAACCTTTCCACTTGACAAAATAGAAATAGAACACTCACAACTATATTCGTTATAACTCTATGATATTAAGTCAATAATTTAGGTCTCTGTGTTATGACTTGGAATGCGAATATGGAAACATAGGTCCATATCTAAGTTAACCTTCAAGAGATTTGATCAATGCCCTATGTTTTGTGTTGCATAAATGCAATCATAATCATAACATGAGAATTCACATTTTTCTGGGTGTTTTTTTACATGTATTTTATTTTTTTGTGACTACTTGGGTATGTAATTTACATTGCTGTAGAGGTCATCATTCTCTATCAACTGTGGCAAGACGCTTCTAAAACACATATGCAAATGTTTCATTAGAAAATACTACCTATATATACATTGCAGAATTTTTTTATAGATATCTTTATACCATTCTTGTTAAATGTTTTCAGCCATGGGAACACCAGCAAAAGTTCATAAGATGTCTGCCTTCTCCTCATACTTAAATAATTGGTGTGTCTTATAATCTTCCCTTTATATTTAGGCTACTGAAGGATGACAACAAACAATAGATCTAATAGGAACACTAGACATTAGTCTCTGTTTATTCCTAAACCTTTCGTTGGTTTATTTTACCATTTTCATTCTATTGTAAATAGGTAAGAGTTCAACATGTCGAATATATTCATTGTGACTCCCACACCAAATGAGCAAATCTGCAAGTATCATCAGTGAGATTTTTGTGAAATTTGATGGCAGAAAGTTCTCAGTTCTAATTTTTAATGTAAACTTTATGGTTAGAGTCCTTTGCCATGGAAAATGAACACATATTCATGTTATTGTATAACACATATTTTTTAGTGCTTCATTTTCACATGAGGACTGTATAGATTTCGTTTGTGCTGAAAGTGATGATTTTAAGTCTATTTTCTCCCAATATGACTTGTAAAGAGCAGTTCATTCTGTACTGTAGAAGTGAGCATTCTTCCGTTTGAACTCATTAGCTATTAATTCTCCCTGCACTTATATTTCTAAGATGTGTACTGGGAATTCTACCCATAAATATGGCATTTATCAACTTCTAAAGTTCTACCAAAAGTTTTTGCTTTTTTTGGTTTTGGTTTTGTTATTTGAGACAGGGTTTCTCTGTAACAACCCTGACTATCCTGGAACTTGGTTTGTAGACCAGACTGACCTCAATCCCACAAATACTTGTCTGCTTCTTCCTCTGGAGTTATTGGATTAAAGGCATAAGTTGCAATGCTCAGCCTACTGAAAGCTATTAGTGATAATAAAATACTTGTTTTGAAGCATAGTCTTGTTATGTTGCAAGTGGTAGCTTTTTAATCTTGAACTCAAGTGGTTCTCTCACAAACACATTCAAGCCTAGGAATGGCCAGTGAATGACCTGACTCTGAAACAGTTTGTGCATTGTAATAATAAGGAGAATGGGCTGAATGACAGAATGGAGTCCAGGAACATAGCTTTAGGAGTAGTGCTCTCACTTCAAAGCATACTTGGAATTTTGGGAAACTTCTCTCTTCTGCTGTACTATCTACTCTTATATTACAACGAAGGCACATTAAAGACCATTGATTTTATTCTTACACATATATTTATAGCCAATTCCTTGATTATTCTTTCCAAAGGAATGTTGCAGGTAACAGGTGCTTTTGAATGGAATCAGTTCTTCAATGATTTTGGATGCAAACTTATTTTATATATTCTCAGACTTGGCAGAAGCATGTCCATCACCACCACATGTCTCTTGAGTGTCTTCCAAGCCATCACCATCAGCCCTAGGAAATCCTGTTGGAAGGATCTCATGGTCAAAAACCCAAGGTTCACGGGCTTCTCCATTCCCCTCTGCTGGATACTATACATGATTATGAACTTGATTTTCCCTGTGTATACATCCACAAGGAGGAATAGCAAAAATATGACACAAAAAAGAAGTTTTGAATTCTGTTACTCCTCCCTGAACCATGATACTATAGTAGAATCACTGTACATGGTATTTTGGGTGTTACCTGAGGTCTTGTTTTCGGTGCTCCTGGTCAGTTCCAGCAGCTTCATGATTATTGTACTGTATGGACACAAGAAGCGGGTTCAACATATCCACAGTTCTCATTCTTCCCACAGAACGTCCCCTGAGTCCAAGGCCACCCAGAACATTCTAGCCCTGGTGTGCACATTTCTGACTTTTTACTCACTCTCTTCCATCTTACAAGGCTGCATTGCTCTTTCACACAATCCTAGTTGGTGGCTAATAAATACCACAGCCATCATTTCTATGTGTTTTCCTACTCTAGGTCCCTTTGTCATGAACCATGATGCCACTGTTCCCAGACTCCATTTTTCCTGGATAAGGAATATAAAAATACTATAATTTTCTAGTAAGAGTATAAATTATATCTCTTTAATAATGCAGAGTATCTAAACACTTAATCACTCATGTCCTTTATCAGCATAATAACTTAAGGGGAGTTCATTTTAATAGTATCAGTTCACAGATTAAAAGTATTATATCCTGCCTTATAGACTATGGACTAGCTAACCGCAGGTTGTTAGCCACATGGACTCTACTTCATTGAGTGTTCTTTTAAACATCTCATAACATGTTTTTTTTTTTCCTTCCATGTTTCTACCTCTGTTGCATAAGTGGGCCTTTCTTGTCAGACCAGTCATTTTGTAGTTAATAGGGTTCATGGCTGGGTGATACCTTTATTTTTTTCCATCCAGTAAAAAACCTACCAACTTCTAGCACTATGAAAGCTAACCAGTACAGATAAAGCTTACAAGTCAGTACCTGCTTGATTTCTTTACATTTTATGACTCAAGGATTTTGTAGTTGCTCATGGATACTCACAGTTATATTTGAAAGCATGTACAAGCTGAAGTCAAACAATATCATAGCACTAGGGATGCAGATGACATAAACATGAAGTCTTAGCATGATATGAAATGCTACCAGCATTTGAAAGCTGCCAGGAAAGGGAAGAGAGTCAGTTTGCTTTAAAAATGTGACCACAGTTAGGCTGAGCAAATTCAGTAGCCAGTAATGCAAGAGTACTCCAGCAACACAAATTGAAATCTATTGGCTTTAAAAAAAAAATGAACTTTTCATTTTAGGTAAGGAGGTGGGAGTAGAGCTAAGAAAATGTGGGGAGAAAGGTTGAATATGATGAAGATACATTGTATTAAATTCTCAATAAATTGATTTGAAAACTAAAATTTGTGGGAAGCCATTTGCATTTCTAATGTAAACTCTAGTAGGTGTTTGGGTTTTCATGTGGTACCTATAGGTGTAAAACAGAGGTGAATCCAGCAGGGTGTTGGACTCTTCATAACCAAGACATGACTTTTTCATATAAATCTTAAGCAGTGTTCCTTAGGTCTCGGCTCCAAACAGACAAGGATTTTAAGACAATAGGATGAGAGTACTGATGTCTGTAAAGACAGTACATGCAGGGAGCACATCAAAAAAAGAGATAATGTCCCCAAACATACTGTGTGCAGAAATTATATACAGAAGTAGAAACTAATTCCAGGGAACCAATTCTAGCAATTTTGATAAAGAGATGAGCACTGTTAAATATTGTTACAAATCTTCATGTTGAGAGATCTTCAAGATATCAGACTCCAGTTTTTAGACTTTTTTTTTTTTTAAGCTAATTCACTGATGAATGTTTAATTGGCAACTCTCAGAGGACTGCTCTGAGGCACTAGAGACCAAATAGTCTTCTGGTATTTAGAAGGGGACAATCATCAAGTCACCCTAGATACTTTGAACAGTTCACAGGGACTTCGTAAATCTTAATGTCCAACCTCAAAAGACACTGCTGGTGGCTGCTGGTGAATCCACAACCTTCCCCTTCAGCAAGCCTCAATCTAATCACTGTTGATCTAATTTGCAGCCAAAAGATCTCAGCAACCCTGGTAGACATACACATATAAACTACTTCTTAGCTGCACTAATTTCAACATAGCTGTCCCCTACATCTTGTGAAACAAAGAATAGCATCTCAGTCTTTCACCCCTACCAGAACTCTTGCAGACAAAAAGGTTGTATCTATTGAAGGTTTATAGTTGAGTCCTATGTGTTTATGACTTACAAAAGAAATTTTGGAAGCCATGCACATGCCTGCCAATTACTGATGTAATTACAATCTCTATATTCTGGGTAATATTTTTTGTGGAAATGTAAACTGGTTTTTCACTTTGTTCTTTCATTAATATGAAAGGCTACCATTCTGTTTACTGTCCTCACTCGTTTTGTGTTAGGCTCAATAAATGTTTACTACCAATGATGTCTTCTTACTCATGCTGTTCTTCACATGTGTGACAGGCTGAGTATGTTGTTTGTGTAGGACAAACTACAGTGCAGGCCACACACTTGAATGAGTTACTAGAAAATCACCCAGCTGAGACTGGAAAAGACAGCAAATATCCAAGTCAAGATCCAGGAACACTGGGAGAGCTCCGTATAGCTGCCAGGGATTAAGAAGCAAATTTCTTAGTACATACTCCTTGTTAGGAACCAGCAGTCTGCTGACCCTGCCCCTTGATAATGGATGGGATGCTCATGTCTATGTCTCCTCTATGTCATGACTTACCTGTTTGTGTTTCATAGGCAATAGCTGCAGCAAAAGAACAACACTCCTTCTTAGAAATAACCTGATCCTTCTAAGTAGATCTTAGCTCCCCAACTTCAAGAACTTCCTTAAATGGGGTCATAAATGTTGAACCATGGATTCAAACACTGATTGCATGAGAAGACTTTTACTCAAATTATATTAGTAAAAACAACTGGGCTAAGATGAGTTAAAGGGGGGACTGAAGACAATGAACACAGAAAAACAGAGGGATTTGCGGAGAACAGCAGTATGTCAGCATGAGTATGAGGAAGTTATTTTTTTGTTGCTGTGGTAAAATGCCATGACCAAGCCGGCTTATGGAAAGTATTGTTTATTCAGACTAATGGTTCCAGAAGGAGCTTGCATAAAAGAGGGAGAAGATAAAGGGGAGGGAAGCATGACAACAGAAAACCAAGACAGGAGGCCATACAAGAAGCAAAGGAGAAATACAACTGGGGTCAAGCTACAAACTCTCACTTCCTCCATCAAGGGTCCACCATCCATGTATTTTGTAAAGTCTCCGCAGAGCCCCACCAATGAAAAACCAAGTAAACACATGCCTATGGCAGGCATTTATCAGTCAACAACAAGACAACTTCCGCTTTTCTCCATTGGCCCATAGACATCTACAACACAAACTGTATTCTGTACAACTTTAGAAGTCTCAACACAGTTCAAAAGTCTCTCCTGAGAGTCAGGGCAATTTCTTAACTACTATCCCCTATAATGTAAATAAAAAAAACAAGCAAACAAATAAACCCTCATATTAGTGCTTCCAAACAGACTGTAGAGAATGTGCATTTCAATCCCAACAATTAGGAGTAGGATATGTAGAGGAAACATTGTTTCCAATCAAGAAAGAAGCCAAACGTTCCCAAGCCTGTAGCTCCAAATTTAGAAATTTAGAATCAATGGGCTTAGAACACTACATGCCTCAATTTTCTTCCCCATAACATATAATTTTCTCTATGGTTGCTGTTAAAAGTCCCTCATTGCTTCTGAAAACTCTTGAGCCAGGCTATAAAGACCACTTTACTCTCAGTCCTATGTTTCTCCAGGTTCTGAGTAGAGAGGGCCATTGCAATCTGCTTACAGCATTCATTGTTTTTTCTAAAACAAAATCCCAAGCTCTTCCACTTTTCTCCAAAATACAAAAACAAAAATAAAAACAAAAACAAACAAACAAAAACAATGTGGTCAGAGGTTTCACAGAAACATTCCACTGTCTGGTAACAATTTACAAGTTGCTATGGCAATACCCTAACTAAAACAAACTTACAGAAGAGAAAGTTCATGGGCATTTATAGGCATCTGGACTGCTCCTCACAGCAGGGAGAGAGAGAGCAGCAGGCGAGGCAGCAGGAGCAGAAAGCAGAGTTATCACCTCTGCAAAAGCAACAGGAAGCAAAAAGAGCCAACTGCAAGTGTGTGAGGATTTCAATATCAAAGCCCTCTTAAGTGAAGCATTCCCCCAGAGAATGAAACATCCAATCTTCTCCAAGAGCCAACTGCGAGTGCATGAGGATTTTAGTATCAAAGTTCTCTAAAGTGAAGCATTTCCCACCCTCCTAAAGGTTGAACCATCCAATCTTCCCCAAATGGTACAAACAGCTGGACACCAAGTGCTCAGATTCCTAAGGCAGTAGAGGACATTGCTTATTCAAACCAACAATTTTCCATTTTAATTAAACACTTACCATGAGCAGAACGGTTTTTTTAGGTTTGTACTTTGTGAAGTGAATCACTGAAAGAAACTCAGAGAGCTCTGGGAACTGAAGGCTTATATGTTGGTCAGAAGTAATGATGTCTTCTTTGTACCATATAGATTTGTCTCTGCTGCCCTAATGCCCTCAAAGAAGGACACTTAACTGGCCAGACAGCAAATAGTTAAGCCACTACTTTTTTCCTGTTTCTTCCTAATTGCAAAAGATTCATGTTCCACATTTTTCTCAGCAAAATAATGGTAGATTATTATAGTTTCCACTCAATACCTTTTTCATAATTAAACCTATTTTTAATTATTTTTTTCATTTATTTTACATGCTGAGCATAGTTTCCCCTCTCCTCCCCTCCTGTTTTTCCACTCCCATTGAAACCCTCATCCACTCCTCCTCCATCTCCATTCACAAAGGGGCAGACACCCCCCCCCCCCCCCCGGACTAGAACAAAGCATGGCCCATCAAGTTGAGGCAGGACCAAGTTCCTGCCCCTGAAACAAGGCTGGACTAGAAAGTAATAAAGCATGGTGAACAGGTTCCCAAAAGCCATCTAAGCATACCACGGACAGGCCATGATCTCACTGCTAGCAGCCTCACAGACCGAGCTATACAACTGTCACACACATGCAGAGGGTCTAGGTGGGTCCCAAGCAGGCTCCCTATACTGAGAAGATAGCCTCTATTTGTAGACTATTTTGAAAGACCTAAAAAGTAATGTTAATGATGGACTAACCTAGAAACCTAGGTTCCTATCACAAGGCCCTGAGATAAGAAGAATTCACACTGCCCCTCCTTTCCTGTGAGTCAACATGTGGTAAATAGGGTCAAGAGATAGCTGTAACTCTGGTTTGCCCAGACAAGATTAATTAGCACACCTGAAGCCCTGAGGTCTGCTGACCCTAATAGCGAGACCATCCGGCCTCCAAGGGTCACGTACTCAATGGACAGAGGGTCCCACCCCCTCCCTAAGCTTGTGGGTTTGCCTTTTTTTTTTTTTTTTTTTGTCTTTAATTTTTTTTAATTTTATTTAATTTTATATAACAGTCCAATTAAATGAAAACAAACATTTATACACAATATTTGGGAATTTCGGCGTCGTTCTTTCCAAACTACTTCCTGCTGGTAAGGGGCGCTGTCATGGGGGATTCCTTTAAAAACACCTGGGCCCAAGGGAGGGGGCTTCTCTCTAGCCTGCGTGCTGGAGGAGCCTGTTTGCGCAAATGTTTCCTGTTCATTAAAGCCTCTTGCGTTTTTGCAGCAACTGGACTGGACATTGAGTTCTTGGGGTATCGACCGAACCTGGAAGACTCCTCATTCTGAGGGTCTTACAATTTCATGAACACATTGATTTCATTTGAATGAATAGGGTTGTGTTCAGAGTTCATGAAATAGCCAGGTGATATTTGTAAATCTTCCTAACATATTTCCCCATCATCATTTCATATCATTTGTAAGCAGTGGGACAAAGATGACAAAGATTTCTGGGCAGTTTATAACATTTCCCTTCTTAAAGACATTTCAGTAGATAACCCAGAAATCCTGTTTGCTGCATAATATACATTGATAACTTATAATCAACTTCACTTTTTATAGAAAACTCTAGCTTTCCTGGAGCCCAGTGACATGCATAAACCTCTCTGAAAGACTCCAACACACAAGACTCTTGAACTCACTGTCAGCTTTGGGAATGAGCTATCAAAAAAAAAAAAAAAAAAAAAAAAAAAAGTGTTCGGGAAAAGTTCTTGACTCCCCAAGCTAGAGCTGTCACAGCCACTGCAGCAGTGAAAAATGCAATTCAGAAGGGAGGTGACGTCACAGCCACAGACCTTTATCTTGAGTTGAGTTGAGATGACTCCATCATAATGGTACTGAATTTCCAGGATTTCATAAAGCATACACTGAACAGAAGGAGTCGGGTGAGTAGTTTTTATTTAGTCTGGGAAGTTTGCATAAGTGCCCATATCTGGAAAAGGGATTCATAAGCTGGAAAAACATAAACTGCTCATATAATCTTCAGATTCTACGAATGTCTTGTAGTTTAATTTCTTTCCAAAATCTTGATCTATTACCAATTGTTTGACTTAATCAAGGGCTACATAAATGTAAGCGTTTAAATATGAATTAGTAATAACAATTTAATTTCTTCTCGTGTGTGTGTGTGTGTGTGTGTGTGTGTGTGTGTGTGTGTGTGTGTGTCCATGGGCAGGTACACATGCATTCAGCACCAGACTCTGGGTGTGGAGGAAGTGGTGGGGTTAGAGGACAAGCTTAGTTGTTCTTCAGACACTTTTTACATTTGCAATTTTTCATTATACTATTTTTTTTTTTAGACAAAGTCTCTCTCTGAGCTTTAATTCTCTGAATATTCTAGGCTGGCTAGTCAGTGACATCTATGGATCTTCCTGACAACTCCAATCCAGTGCTTGGATGACAGATAATGTGCTACAACACACAGCCCTCACATATACAAAACAAGGACTTTACCAACCGAGCCATTTATCTAACCTAGTAATAACTTTTTAGGCTACATTATTGCATCAAGCATTATTTGTAATATCTAAGACTCAATACAATGTCTAAGACTTCATTCCAGAAATCCAATCAGGCTTCTATTGCAAAGTGAGACCTTTTGTGAAATCCTTCACTGAATAAATAGAAATACGAAACTACCAATTAGCGTTATACAATCCTAGGTCATATCACAGATAATAGTATACTGCTGGGTTTTGGTGAGGGCATGCATATAGATGTATGTTAACCTGTAAGGAACTGGAAATCCAGTGATCTGTGTTGTACTTTGCCTAAGTGGAATCGTAATGTATAAATCTTACTTTTTCTTTGCATTTGTTTTGCGTGAAAACCTTGGTCTTTCATTTACATTGCTGCAGAGAACAGTACCATGTGAGAATCAGCTGAGTATGTAAACCCTTAAAGGACATGTGGGCAGGTCTAACGTTAAGAGGTATAACTTATATATATATGAATTGTGAACTTTGAAAGCAAAGGCACAAGTGTGGGATGATTGACATGTGGTTTTGTGTGTCTTTTGTTATGCATTTTCTCACATTCCAAAATGTTCATTTCAATGTGATCACAATGCCTGTGTGTGAGATGCTTCCTGTATCCACATCTATACAAAGGGTTGATGTTTTCTACAGTTTTTACTTTACATACCTGCTACTGAACTATGACATAATACAGTGGAGTTCATCAGAAAATAGGACATTTGTCATTTGTTTTTTCCTTGTTAAGAGTGATCATTTTTCAGAGACTTCTGTTGAAATCATCCACATACTGTCCTTCTGTTGTCTACTTAGTAAGTTTTCTACACAGAATACTTCCTAAATGAGTTTCTATCCTCCCCAGTTCTTTTTTCATGCGAGAAAAGAATGCATGCCTATACCTGTGTCTTTTATAAAATTTGACGAGACCTAGCTCTTTGAGTAAAGTTTCAAGTGTCACTTTATGATTAGTGACTATTTGATTAGTTTGTTTTCACTGTATAGGAAACTTTATGTAATGTAAGAATAGAGAAATGTGGTCACTGTTGTGGGAAAACAGGTTCATTTTTTTAGGTTTAAATTTCAGGTGAGAAACTCAGGAGTTTCTATCATGCTGAAGAGTTTTATTAAAAATTTCTTTATTCCCACGGTGTCTTGCAATTAGCAGGTCATTACAGAATTTAGAAGTGAGCATTCTTTCCATTTCTATTCACTGGTCACTGCTTCTCCCAGGGCACTTGACCTTATTATTATTATTATTATTATTATTATTATTATTAATTACTATCATTATCATTATTTTCTCATATTTTACAGCCTAACTGCAGTTTCCCCTCCCTCTCTTTCTCCCAACCTCTCCATCCCATCTCCCGTCTCCGGTGAAACCATGCCCCCTCCACCTCTCCTCAGAAAAGAGCAGACCTACCAGGGACATCAATCCAACATGGCATAATATGCTACAACAAGACCAGATAGATGCAATCACATCAAGGCTAGGAGAGGCAGTCCAGTAGAAGAAAGGGTGTTCCAATAGTAGGCAGAAAAGTCAGCGACCACCCCTGAGTCCACTGTTAAGAATCCCACAAGAATACCATGTTGCTCAGCCATAACATATATGCAGAGGACCTAGGTCAGACCCCTATAGGCCATACTCCTAATTCTGACATTTCTAAGAAAAGTCTCTGAAAGACTTCAGCAGTAACAGTAACAAAATATTTTTGTCAAAATATTTCCAAGACAAGATGTTGCTATGTTTCCCCACAAGAGCCTTGCAATCTTGAACATATGTAATTCTTCCACACCACCACCAACAACAAAAAGCTACAAAGGTTCAAGTCACCATTTTGATCAGAAAATGTATTGCTTGCCATAATTTAGGTGGAAAAGTGCTAAATGACAGAATGGACCTCAAGGATCTGGCAATAGGAACAGTGTTCTTGCTTCAGAGCACAGTTGGAATTGTGGGAAATTTTTCTCTTCTTTCCTGTTACCTCATCCGTTACTATATTGACCAGACATTAAAGACCACAGACTTGATTCTGACACACCTGTTCACAGCCAATTGCTTGATTATTTTTTTCTAAAGGAATGCTAGAGACAATAGGGGCTTTGGGGATGAAAACGTTTTTCAGTGGTTTTGGCTGCAAACTTCTCTTGTATGTTCAAAGACTTGGCAGGAGTATGTCCATTGGCACTACCTGTCTCTTGAGTATTGTCCAAGCCATCACCATCAGCCCAAGTGACTCCTGTTGGAACTGTCTAAAATTCAAGGCTCCCAAGCACATTGGCCTCTTTACTTCCCTCTGTTGGATGTTCTACATGTCAGTAAATATGATTTTCCCTGTGTACATGTCTATCAATGGGCACAACAACAACCTCACACAAGAGAGTGATATGAAATACTGCTCCACTGCAGGTCATGATGGCCTTACAAGCTCATTATATATGATGATTTTTGTTCTTCCTGAAATTTTGCTTTCTGTCCTCATGATCTGGTCCAGCAGCTCCATGGTTGTCATTCTGTACAGGCACAAGCAACAGGTGCAACACATACGCAGCTCCACTGCTTCCTCCAGAACATCCCCTGAGGCCAGAGCCACCCAGAGCATCCTGGTCCTGGTGTTTACCTTTCTAGGTTTTTATGCCCTCTCCTCCATCTTACAAGGTTGTGTTGCTATCATATATAGTCCTGGCTGGTGGCTGATGAACATCACGGCCATCATTTCTATGTGTTTTCCTACTGTGGGACCTTTTGTTATGAGCCATGATGCCACTGTACCAAGACTGTGCTATTCCTGAGTAAGGAATCCAAAAATCCCATAATGGCATCATAGGTATAAAGATTGTACAGTCTCTCACTCACAGCATCTAAAAATTTTACATTCTGCATGCCTTTCAAAGTGTCAACATACAACTACCTCCATAATCACTTGTCTTCCTGGGGGATTCTAAACTAAATATTTGGATCTCCACCTTGTTGAAACTAGTACCTGAAGTGGCATAGCAGAGGTAAATGCGACAGGTCATTCTAATGTAAGTAAATAGTGCTCTGTTGGTAGAAATCTTAAGTACTGGTGCTTAGAGCAAATTAAATGGGTTGAGCTTTAATTCTTTAGTGTTAGCTTCCAAAGAGTAGGTGACCAAGCATACATATATTGGAAACCTTCTCCAGAAACAAGCTCCATGAAGAATAGTGGTGGATATTGTTGGGAGATAACTTTTTAAAACGAATCCAACATGTGTATTTACTACTTTTACAGATTCTGCTTCCTACTGTCTTCATTATAGCTACAAAAACAAGTTTGCTAGAAGACTAGCTGAATTTTTATTTCTGAAGCATGAAACAAAATTGTTCTGCTGTTCCATTAAATAGAGCTCATATTTCTCTCTAAGGAAACGGATGAGATAATTTGCTAGCACTTATCTTTGTAAAATTGTTTTTTATTGGTGATCTTCAGGTGAAGTGTACACTCAATTGCATGTACCCACCATCAACATTGGAAACAGTGAGGAAAAAAATTAGTCACCATAAGAGTGTTTGTGTTACCTGGTATTCCCTGAGTAATTCCTTTGTTTCTCTCACAAACATGTTATGCTTACAATCAATGTATGTTGATGATTTCCAAAATGATCTCAAACTTTCATGGAGTTTGGAAACAATTACAGCTATTATCCTTACTCCCCAGATCTCTTAAAAAAAATAATAATAATAAATGGGAGTTAACCCTCTGCAGGCCAGAGTCAGAGTAAGTTTTTAGGCTAGACCGTTTTCTTTCTTTTTTAAAAACTATTTATTTATTATGTATATATACAGTGTTCTGTGTGTTTGCTTGCAGGCCAAAAGAAGGCATCAGAGCATTAGATCTCATAATGTATGGTTATGAGCCATCATGTGGTTGCTGGGAATTGAACTCAGGACCTCTGGAAAAGCAGTCAATGCTCTTAACCTCTGAGTCATCTCTCCAACCCTAGGGTATCTTCTTTAGAGAACAAGTTAATCTGTATCATAATCCATAATGTTTCAATTATTTAAGAGAAATAGAATGCTGGCAGGTTAAATGACTTGGTTATTGGCATTAATTTCTGTGAAACTTGACATGTAAAGGATGTGAGGTTGGTATAGCAAAAGAAATATCTTCAGTTGTTGAATCTTGACAATCCTATGCTGTTTTAAATAGAGTATATGACTTTCTTTTATACTTCTTTAAAAAAAAAAAAAGATTCTTTGTGGATTTCACATCATTCATCCCAATTCCATTCATTTTCCTATCCTTTCATAGCTGCCCTCTGTCCTTGCAACCACTCCCCCACAAATTAAATTAAAAAAATAAATAAATAACCAGGTTGGAGAGAGGGCTCAGAATTTAAGACCACTGACTGTTCTTCCAGAGGTCCTGAATACAATTCCCAGTACCATGTGGGTGGCAGCACAGGCAACCCAGATCCATACGCCCCCAGAAGAAAAATGACCTTCAAACACCAACATGCTCTCTTGTGTCAGCCCAGACTAAGGTCCTACCCATGACCTTCAGTGGCAGCAGGAGCCACTGGCCTCAACACAGACACCAGCTGCAGCAGGATCACTGTAGTGATATTTTCACCACCACCACCACCCCACCCACCACCGCACCCCCTCACCTGTAGCACTGAACACGCCCTTTAGGGCATGATCATAGGTGCAGATGTGATTGGTTAAAAGGAATAGAATTGGGATTTAGAAGCCACTTCAGGTCTCGGACAGCACCAGGGTGGCAGGGTCTGCATCCTTGGAGCTGGAACAATGCAACAGGTACTTGTTTCCTGTCTAAGTTCCTTTTCCCCAAATAAACTCCACTTCATTTTATACTGAGTGAATGCTGATTCCCATGACTACAGGTCACAGATTCAGACCTAGCCATCAGCAGCATTCTGGGCCTGGATGTCACCATGGACCTGGGTGACAGCACAGTCCTCTTAAAACAGCATGGCCCCCCGGGGGGCACATTCCTCAGACACCAACGTGGTCACAGGTGGTGGCCCAGCCTCCGGGCATTCACAGAACTCTCAGTGGCAACAGGAACCATGGATAACAACACAGAATACCAGGGTATAGCTTGGCAACAGCCCAGTTCCGGTGGCAAGAAGGCCAACCATGTCATCTAGTTCCTCACTGTCCTCAACTCTTCAGATCCACTTTTCTCCTCAGCACATGAACCTTTCTGCCTCTCTCTCTTATGTCCCCGCCAAATACTCATTCACCATAAGGGTGCCATATCACCCAGTGCTATGTTTGATCTTTGCCCACCCAGGGCAAGTATCCTAGTGTGGACCTGTAGCTATCTATCACTCATGTGCCAGGCTTTCTGGCACCAGGTATCTGGTCTAGGACTTCAATAAGGGATTGCTTTTGTGTGATGATGAAATAAGCAAGAAAAACAGAAGCACATAGATGAATAAAGTGATCGATGTGGCCCCAAAGAGATTGGATCTGTGATATTGTACAATGGGGAGGCAGTCAGCATCAAACTTTATCTGGGGAAAATATGACCACACAGGATGTTTGAAACCAAGGATGCAGATTGACCTTGTATATAATACAATTTACACACCTATGATAATATTTGCCCCTATGATATGTTTGCACCTCTAGTACATTTGCCTATAAGTACTTAATGAGACAGTTTATAAATCAGGCATGTAACATTAACATGAGCAATTGATGACAGAAAAGAAGGATTATAGCAATACACCAAAACAAAATTTATACAAGAATAAACTATGTCAAGAACTTCTCTATTCAATTGAAGATAACCATGAACAACTGACATCGCCTTTACGACTTGGGTGTAATCTGAGTGCTGTGCACTGGCTTAATATACCTGGAGAAATGTTGAGGACTACGTTAGAGACCAGTGAATTCCTCCAGCTAACAAGCCAATGGGAGCCACAGTCACAAGCAGGCTATGCCATTTTACCTTAACACAATCCTACCACAACTTTTCTGAGCTGAGGTGTCTTTGAAAACAAACTCTTGGCATGTGAGAAACTGCAGAAAATTATCCCCCCTGCCAGGCACTAGATGTAACACAAATTAATAAATGATCCACAGACTGGCATTGGTATTCAAATGTCAAGCTGAATATTAGAAAAGCAAAGCAGCCAGCCACTAGCTCTCACCTCTAGCTCAGGCTGAAAGGGCTGATCCACGAATGAGCACTTCCCAAAGTCTCAAACTGCTCTTCACCAAGTCTCAAACTGTCATCTTTTTTCAGGGTGACTAGAGGACAAATCCTCCTCTAAGACCTTGCTTCTGTCTTATACATTTCCCTAATGTTGGGATTAAAGATGTATGCCTGCCTTCTAAGGCCCGTGGCTTAGACTGAATCCTCAGTCAAGCTTTAATAAATAATATATCACTACAACTACATGATGAAGAATAACTTAGAAGAAGCCCAAAGCCATCTTATCCATCTGGTAAGCAGCTAAAAACAATTCTTATTTTCTGTTTGTTCTGGTCAGAACTTGCTTTGTGTAAACATTTCTGTTCACAGGATCTCCAAATGTACCACTAATAACCACTGTACAGTGAGGTGTTCAGAGCGATGCCATGGGGCTGTACCTCTCTGTGATATGTCAGGGTAAGACAGTATCTCAGGGAATCAGGTAAGAGGAAGCATGAGGCTGTGTGCAGGTGGAAGTGATCAAACAGTAAGAGAAACGGCATAAAGGGAGGAAGTGTATCACATGTGTTCATGAAATTCAACATGACACCTGTTAAACTGAGGAAGATAGTGAAGAGCTGCAACTGTGGTAAATTCTGGGAGTCACAGCCCCAAAGGAAGATAGTAGTCCAGGATAGAGTTAAGTTGGCAAAATGTACAAATGATGAGATAATGCAAAGCATAGCACAAAGTCTATGGTGTAGAGAAAAAGAATCCAGAAGTGCAGAAACATACCAAATAAATCAAGTCTCTCCCCTCCCCAGATTTTGATGAAAGTTTGAACACAGATAAATGGGGTTAATGTTTGAGAGATAGTTTTTTTGGTAGGCAAATTCTAGTAGTCATCTGTAGTAACCCATCTTTGTGGGGCTTCAGTCAAATCCAGGCAACTTGCCAGGTTCGTACCTGAGAAGGGGAGGGTGGACAGAGAAATAGCAAGGAAAGATACTAAGGATACAGAGACACAGAATAGAATCAGGACAACCCAGTGAATACTGAAACTCAACCAAGTTTATCCTTCATCATTCTAATATTAATATACCCCAACCAAAAAGGGGGAATGACAAAAAGACTTCTTTATCATGGTACAAGGAAGAAACAGATTTTCTTCCTTAATTCTCCAAGCATTTAGTAACCACGCCTTAGACTAAATCTCTTGTTATCTGTCCTTGAGAGTTAAGAGTAACCACACCTCAGATCAAATCTCTTATTTAAATAAGACATCTATGACTAAGACCTATGGTAGCCATACTTTAGACCTTCAGGTTTTTTAACTTCAACCTTGGAAGAATAAGGATAGTTTTGAACTCTGTGACCTTAAGTCAAGATGAACCAAAGCCACTTTTATGGACCCTGACAGTATATCACAGCATTTAGCTTTTCATTCACTAAAATAAGCTGCTGGAGAACTTGACTCTTTGATGGGCAGCTATCAGATCATTGCCTTTTTCTACAGTGCTGAGAAGGAGCTGCATCCCTCTGGCTATAGAAAAGACTGACATCTTAGTATCTTGGACACTTCAGTCATTTCACAGACACCTTGAGAAATTTCACACCAGCTTCAAATGGCAATGACAATATGGCTGCGACAAGAGACAGAAATCCCCTTCAAGATGTCTCTCTCCATCAAATGCCCCAGCCTGCAGCCGGGGAAGATGTATTGGTTTGTTCATAACTTCTTTCAAACTTGTCATAGTTGTTCTCTGTATGGTTGAGGAAGCAGGAGAAGAACTGGCCTAATGATTTGCCAAAATGTTTATGATCCACACAAAGGTAGATCAATGTTTGAAGACTTGTGGCCAGTTCTTACATAAAAGCCATAAGACTTGGGAGTCATGTAAATGTAAGGCTGTGATAATTGGTGAAATTACAATCACTATATAGCAGGCTACTGCCTTTATAGCTGCATATGCTGTTCATCTCCCTTTGCCTAATAAAGTTTATTTCCCAATACTGTAAATATAGGTTGCACATTTCCTGTAGGAACAGACGAACATTGATCTTATGGCCACAGTGGCAGCAGCAATACCAGGGGCAGCCAGCGAGGATTGAAGATTTCCTGTTGGATAGCCACATAACTGAGACTGTGCATAAGGGACGATAATAAAGTGGCAATCCTTTGAACCCAGATTATTGGGGAAGGTGAAAAGAGCTCAAAGGAGTTAATACTTAGGTTCTGTCACCAAGGACCTGGGTCTCATCATCTACTCCTTCCATCAGATCTCGCCTTCTATCAGTGTGGTCAATAGGAACCCAATGGTTAAAAATATGAGTCTCTTTGGGGGATTTTCCTCTCTAAATATTATCAATAAACAAAAGGTGCTTGTCAAGAAATGGGTAACATGGGAGTTGGGTGAAACAAGCAAAGAAACGTGAAATGAACTAGGGAGCACAGTGAGCATCAGATGGTTTAAGGGACCAGGACAAACAACAATGACTATAATGAGAAGTGGCTAAGCCCTCTGACATACATAACACTGACGTGGTCTTGGCATTTCTCAGAACACACCATGAAGGAAATGGGCTGAAATCAGTGGGTGTCATCAGAGTCCAGAGTTTGGGTAATTGCTCATACTGGAAAATGTAGGTTGTTTCCCCTGGTCCTCCCATTTTTTTTTTTTTTTTTTTTTGTCCTAACATTCCAGTTTTCCTGAATGCCCTTCACTTCCATGTCTTTCAAAAATTGTGCTTTATTTAAGCCAATAATTTTATTTAATTATGGCATTAATAAATACAGACACCATTAAGTGAGATCTGGCAGCATGCCCACTGGGAACTAGGTGTGGAGTGATCTTGTCGAGGCAATCTTCATTCAGAATTGGGGTGAACTTCTGTCTCCTCCTTCACTACTTCCCATGTTTCACTGGGTGCTGGTTGAAGAATACAGATCTACCTTGCAGTATCTGCTCATAGCCTACTCCATCATCATTCATTCCTAAAGGAATCACTCGTGCAGTTGCTTGGATTGCAACTTGACCTCGAGGATTTTGTATGCAGATTCTCTTCATAGTTTCACATGGTGGGGAAAGATGTGTCCATCAGTAGTACCTGTGTGTTGAGTGTTTGCCAGTCCATCATGATCAGCCCCCAGAGATTCCAAGTAGACACAGACTAAAACAATTACTATCAGAGACCTGGACATCTCTCTTTGAGATGTGTTCTGTGTAGTGTCATTTTCCCTATGTATGTATCTGGGAAACTGAGCAAGAAAACACCACAAATGTAAGGATTCGGGAATTATGCTGACCTGCCCCTGTCACCAGGCAGAATGCACTCAGGCAGTACCCTGGTCAGCGCACGGTTCCATGAATGTGTAGTCTGCACGAAGGTGCAAAGGACCCCTTTGAAAGACAGACCCCTGCCCATTTAAGGTCTTTTTCCAGTTCTCTTGCTCTCTTTCCTACTGTTCCCCTGGGACAGATAAAATTTTTCCTGACTCCCTCTTCTCTTCTGTCCTCTCTCCATGTCGCTTTACCTTCTTTCTATTTCTCCCATCTTTTTTTTTTTTTTTCTCCCATTTCTAATAAAACTTCTCACTTAAGCTCTGTCTGCCTGGCATGTTTGTCCCTCTACCTCTACCTGTGACTGCCATGGAACCCACCATGGTTCCCCATGCAAGGTTTCCTGTGAGCTAACCCTAACAACAAACATCAAAGATATTGGATTCTGCTCTGGTGTGAGTCATGACAAAACCGTGGGCATAACCACAGTGTTGCTGTTATTGCCAGATGTTTCCTGTGTGGGGATCATGCTGTGACTTACTTACCATACAGACAAAATAGAGCACGCAAACATGCACAGGACCAAGGTGTCCTCCAGATCCTCCCCTGCATCCAGAACTATGAAGATGATCCTTCTTGTCAGCCCATTTGTCTGCTTGGACACACTCCCCAGTATCATTCAAGTTTATATGTCTCTTGTTTATAATCTCAGCTGGCTTATGGTGAACACATATACAATAGCATTCCTGCAGTCATGATTGGTGTCAATCAGTAATTCTGGAAAATTGTCTCAAAATGTTTAATTAAAAAACAACAACAACAACAAAAGTCCTATTTACACTGATGCTTAATCTGGTATAATGTAGTGACATCTTGCTTTGCCAGTGAACTTTTAATGGTGGCCACATCCTAGGGGCATGGTTTTGGGTGCAGATGTGACCCCTTATGATGATGATGGGGGGCTGGTTCGTGCTCTCTTGGGTTGTGGTGAGAGCATCTGAAGGGCAGAGATGGCATCATCAGCAACAGGAAGAACACAGTGGTTATTTGCTATTATTTGTGTAAGTGCTTCCCTAATAAATACCTGTTTATCATTTGTCTTGGGTCTTGTGGACTCATTTAAACCCTGCATTCAGCATTATTTTATTTGTTCTTTTCATTCAGCTTATTAAAATTGTAGAATTATTTTCATTAATCTAGTTGTAATTTTTGTCTTACCTACATCTATTGGAAAATCCAAATGAATATAGTAATGCACTATTTGACTTTTTAAATTTTTGATGATCAGGGGACTGGTGATGGTTCAGGGTTAAGAGCACTCATATACATGAAATAAAAATAAATGAGTATTTTAAAATGTTAATGATGGAACAGATATGCGCTTATTACCCTACTTGTCAGTGTCACCTGTTATGAATACAGCTTGAGGTCGGACCTTGCAGGATGGCCGGATAAACATGCCAGGCTGACATTACCTGAAAAGCTTTACTGAATGAAGGGAAGGGAGTGGGAAGGGGAACAAGGAGATGAGAGATAGAAAGAGAGAGGCACAGAGAGACAGTGACCTGCCTCCTCAGAGAAATGGCAGAAAGGAGAGAGAAAGTAGGCAGAGCCTGTCTCCCAAAGGGACCTTTGCACCTGCTCCCAGAGCCAGGGCACTGCCTGCCATGAGCAGAGAAGTGATGCACTGTGCACTCCTCAGGGAGGACCACAGGTTTCCCAGATGAATCTCGGACATGTTCTATGTTTCCCTGAGATGAGCCATCAGCTGTGGCACTTCAAACCAACCCATGCTATCCCACCTTATTTCATTCAAGTGTTCTACATACCTTTCCCTTAATCATACCCACCTATGAGGGTCTGGGAAACAGGACAGTTCAATGGTTCATGCCCATTGCAAGAGGCCTATTGCAAGAGAATTTTCCTGGGGAGAAACTACACACATCCCTTATCACCCAAGATAGGGAAACCATGACAAACTAAAGTAATTACTCTACCAATGTCCAACTTGATGAATTAATGAGTTTTTATTGGAGTTACCTACAAGAGTGTAATGGTGGTGGTGGGGAGTACTTTCAAGAGCAGGAATGAATCAAATGAAGCTCTGTCACCAAAAAGCCCACCTCGATACAGGTGGCCTCTCAACAAAGCTGCAATCTTGGAGCTTCTGCACAGCTTGTAGTTGCTTCCTGGGTTACAATGTCTGGTATAAATTGGTCTGGTCAGAATCAACCCCCTAAGCACTTTTATAGTGCCTCTCTAACCCTGGGGGGGGAAGGGAAGGCCACAGTAAACCTTTTCAAGTTTGTTTACTTCCAGGGTCTTAAGAGTTTCCCAGGTCCTACACTGAGCAAATGTTTCAACTCAGAGGAAATTGCTACATAAGGTCTCTCAAATGCAGGGTGACTTACTGTTTCTAAATTCCATTACACAGTATCCTTTGACACATACATAGTATCTGTAACTGGGTAGGATAGGAGACATGGCACAGGAATCTTCCATGGTCTAGGGAATTAACACCATGTACCCAGTAGCAAACTCTCATAACCAACCCTGTTCCTCTTACATCTCCTGTTACCTGCTGATTGCTGCCATCATTTCACTCTTGTGGGCTGAACAACTAACTGGAGAGCTGTCCCAGGTTCTGATTTATCTGCACACACCCTTCCCTATTTATTTACGATCATTATCAATTTTACACGAATATGAAAAATTCATAGACTTACTACAAGTTCCCTGGTAATGAATAACATCACCTCCCTCTCAAAACAAAAAAAATAAAAAATAAAAAATAGTTTAGACCAAAAAATGCCAAATCAAACCAGAAAGCACTCAGAAATGTGGAGTCTGTTTTGTGTTGGTCAGTGACTCCTTAGCATAGGTCCTTCTTTGGACTATAGTGTGGTTGACATACTCAGTAACACTCCTTCAGAGAAAACTGATTTTCCTCTCCCAGAACGTATCAGTTGCAAATGGTTTTTTAGGTAGGGGTAGGACTTGATGTCACTTTCATTTCTCAGTACTGTGCCTATGTATGGTTTGAACCTGAGTAGGTCTTATGTGTGCTGTTACAGTCTCTGTGAGTTCATATGTGCATCAGTGTTGTGTCTAGAAGATACTGTTTCCTTAGAGTTAACCACCAGCTGTGACTCTTACAACCTTTCTGCTTTTTCTGGTTGCTTTTCCACATAGATCCCTGAGCCTTGATGGGAGGAGTTTGACAGACATTGCATTTAGGGCTCTCCAGTTAAGCATACTGGTTGCTCTTCCAGAAGCTCTGGGTTCAGTTCCCAGCACCTATATAGCTCACAGTTGTCTGTAATTCCAAAATCTGACACCTTCACACAGACATACAATGCACATAAAATGAAAATAAATAAATTATTTTTAAAAGACATCCCATTTAGAACAGTGCTCCAAACTAACCCTCTTGCTTTCTGTACATTGTCCAGTTATGGGTCTCTGTTAATTGCCATCTACTACAAGAAGAAACTTCACTGATGAAGGCTGAGTAGTACACTAATCTGATTCCCAGTCAGGGACTGGTGGAGGCATTCTAAGGACAGCTGTAGAAGATGGCATCCTTCACTAGGAGTACAGGATAACCAACCTGTAATCCACAGACCCAGAGAAGCTAGATATCAAGGAAGGTCTAAAAAGGGGATGCATGGATTTCCCTGGGAAGGGGAAATAGAAAAGATCTCCTGGGTAAACTTGGGGTGAGGTGAGGGGTGTGGGGGATGAGAATTTGAGGGAGCAGGTTTGGCAGGCTGGGCACAAGATGTGGATTGAGGTGGGACTGAAGGGGAGAGTAACAAAAGAGACCCCACAGAGACAGCTGACATGAGTTCCTGGAAGCTTCTGGACTCTGGAAGAACAGTTAGGGAGTCTACATGGAACTGACATAGGTCCTCCGCACACGTGTGACAGTGTGTAGCTTGGTTTGTTTGTAAGGCTCCTAGCAGTGAGATCAGGGCCTGTCCCTGGTACTTAGGTGGCTTTGGGGAACATGTTCCCCATACTGGATTACCTTGCCCAGCCTTGATGCAGGGGGATGGGCTCAGTCCTACCTCAACTTGTTCTGCCATGCTTTGTTCAGTCCCCCATGGGAGACCTGCCCCCTTCTGAAGACTGAAGCAGGAGTGGATGAGGGAGAGGGGAGATGGAAAAGTATGAGTGAGGGAACAGGGGGAGAGGAGGGAAGGGAAACTGGTTGGTATGTAAAATACATTTTTAAAATGCTATTTAAATAAAATAAAAAAATTAAAGTACTAATAAACCAAAATAGAGGGAGGGAGAAAGGGAGGGAGAGAGGAAAGGAGGGAATGAGGGAGGAAAAGAGAAAGAGAAAATGACACCCTCAGACACTGGATGAGTGGTACTATGGGAGAAAACAAGGAAGTTACCCCTGGAGAACCCAAGCTGAACAGGCAGGATATTCTCTTCCTATTGCATGTAGGCCATATTGTTTTTGGAATATGCAGCCAAGGATAAGTTTTAACTTCTGATCCCATGTCTGTCTGTCTCTCCTGCTCTGGGATTACAGGTGTACCCAACCACACTCAATTTCATATGGTGCTGAGGTTTCATAGCTAGTTTCCGTGTACTTGACAAAAGTCTAGATATATCTGGGAAGTGGGACTGATAGTTGACACATTCCCTCCATCAGATGGTCTGTGGAAATCTGTTGGACAATTTCTAGATCAGTGATTGATTTAGGAGGAGTCAGTCCACTATGAAGAGAGCCTTCGGTGGGCAGGTGGGCATGAGCTGTATAAGAAAGGTATCAAGTCAGCAGAAATAAGCCAGTAAGCAGCACTCCTCCATGCTTCCTGATTCAAGCTCCTGCTTTGGCTTCCCTCAGTGTTGGACTGTAACCTGTGATCCAAATGGCAAATCCTTTCCTCCTCCATGTTAATAAACCCTTTCCTCCCCATGTTAGTTTTGGTTGGAGTGGTTTACCAGCAACAGAAAGCTGACTAGTAAGGGCCCCCTGTGTGTTAGGCAAACACACTAGCAACTGGGCTACATTCCTAGCCTATGGTCTTTAGCTTTCAATAGTCTTCTTTTGTAATTGGCTTTTTCTGACAGGTGAAGATAATCAAAGGGTAAAAGGCTGCAACTCATCCTCATTGTACTATCACTAAGCAAGTCACAGATTAGATTATTAACGGATATTACTGTTATTCATGGATATTATTGTTACGAGTAGGTTTTCCTGCCAGCCTGATCCCAAAGCCACGCCAGCCCCAAATAGCACACAGAGACACTATATTAGATATAAAGCTGTTGGCCTATTACTAGCATTACTTATTGGCTAGCTCTGTCTTAAATATTAACCCATTTCTATCAATCTAAGTATTTCCACGTGGCCTTATCTTATCGGAGAGAGGGCCCGGATCTCTGCTCTCTTGGTCTTACATGTTGACTCCTCCTCCGGAATTCTCCTTATCTCCTAGTCCTGCCTGTCTTGCGTTCCTATTGGCCAACAGGGCTTTATTCATTAACCAATACGAGAAACATATTTACAGAATGACATCCCCCATCATATTATTATTATTATTCATACATATTTTTATTCATGGATACAATGGGTTTCCTCCATGAAATTAATGAAGGTCTGTGTTCTTTATCATTCATTTGCTCTCTCTCTCTCTCTCTCTCTCTCTCTCTCTCTCTGTGTGTGTGTGTGTGTGTGTGTGTGTGTGTGTGTAGGGGTGGCTAATGCTCTCTCTTCCTGGAGAAACTAATAGATTGACTTATTGTGATTCTCAAACTCAACTGAATTTCATCCATTGCTTCTTTACTGTAACAAACATGAAAGGAAGAACAAAAGAAAGGAAAGAAGGAAGGAAGCTGAAAGCCAGGCTTTGAGTTTTCTTTCATTCTTTTTCTTTATTTATTTACGTTTTTTTTTTTTTTTTTAATTTGGAACTTTAATATGGAACTTTGAATCCAGGGACATGCACATTCTAGGAGTCACCTACAATGTATGTAAAGACTGGAAATTTTGAACAAGAGATTGTTGCTCACACCCTCCCCTTCCCTTCCCACACTTATTTATTCCAAAGAGGGATGATAGGATGATGCTTGACATTTCCCTGGAAGTCTGAACCCGGAATGTTTTATATTGATGTTATGAAGCAAGATGCAAAATCGGACTACCATCTATACTGTCAACGTGTCCTGTTCTGTTACTTGTAAACCTTTGGTTAAAAGAACAAAATTCTTCTCTAGAGAATAAAAACACAAATGCTCCATTCCACGTGATAAAAATAGTCAGAGATCCACGCATTGAAGGACTGAAGATGTGGCTCAATTGGTAGAGTGCTTGCCTTGCATCCCCAGTACCATATAAATTGTGTATAGTGATGAATGTAATCTCAACCCTCTAGATGTAGGGGAATCAGGAGTTCAAGTCCAACCTTGACTACATAGTGAGTTTGAGCCAGGCTAGGATACATGAAACCTGTCTGAGAGAGAAAATGGTACACAAACAAGCAAAAGAAACAGACCACAGTATCCACCTTCAGTTTCAGCCATGAGCATTTAGTATTCTTGGAAAAGCTGGCAGTTCTCTTGTATTTGAGAAGCCTTAGATGAGGCTAGGGCTCCCAGGAGCAGCTAGATGAGATTGCATTCCAGAGGAGAGGCCTGGGTTTGCATCACAGTGACAAACAGTACATAGAGTTCTTCTGGTAGAAGGGACAGGATAAAAGAGGGGAGCCTTGCTGTATATCCTACTGTTTGCAAGTCCCACTATACAGCAAAGGCAATGCAATCCCTCCAGTTTTGCCCTCCATCCTCTCATCACATCAAACACACATACCTGAAACTTTATTCCATACGGAGCTACTCTGCACGGTCTGGAGAATGACCTGTGATAGCTGTGCTTTCTGTTTTGAATGTGTGAGTTTGCTCTATGTGTATTAAGCAATGTAAAAGAATAAATAGTGAGGTTGGAGCAATTGCTCAGCACTTAAGAGCACACAATGCTCTTACAGAGGACCAGAGTTCAGCTTCCAGCACATCAAGCCACTCACAGCCGTCTGTAAGTAGAGCCCCAGGGGATGTGACCCCCTCTTACGGTCTCCATGGGCACCTGTACACATGTAACATATACATACACACATACACATGAATAAGATAAAAATAAATCTTTGTAAACATACTAAGTGAAACCTTCTTTTTTTTTTTTTTTCTCCCCTACCCTTTTCTTTCTTGTCCCAAGGGTTGAAACTAGGGCACTGTGCATCCTAAGCAAGCATTCTACCACTGAGCTACAGCATCAGCCCTCAAGTGAAACTTTTCTTAACAACAGAAGAACCATGAGCATATAGCTGGGTGTGGTGGTACATGTACTTGAGAAGCATATTTCTGTGAGTTCAAGTCCAATCTTATCTCCATAGTGAGTTCCAGGCCAACAATAGCTACACTATGAAATCCTATCTCAAAAGCAAAATAAATAAATAAATAAACAAACAAGTTCAGCTAGAACTGGTAGGCTGACTAATAATTCTACTGACCACTTGAAACTATTAATCATATGCTTTTTACATAATTTCCTAATACACAGATCCTACAATTATATAACACACATTCTATTATCCATTGTATATAATAATTGTGTTGGGTCCAGATGGTCTTTAATTCCTTTCTCAAGCATAAACCCTGACCAAGATGTGGTCTCCTGACTGAAAAACTGCAAGCATGATATAAAGCCTAGGAGGAATGTCCACTGAGACAAAAGAAGCCAAGAGCAAGTAAAAGCAAAAGAAAGAATCCAGATAATGCAGCTAAAGAGACTGTTTCTCAAACCCTACTTGCAATCTCCAGGTACTAGTTAAACAACATATAAAAAGCAATGGGAAAAATAAGAATTGTTCAGTTTTTATTTGAATTCTCGTAATTTACATAAATTGATTAGAAATACCAATAAGAATTCATTAACATCTAAAAACACATATTTGCACTAACTCCTGACAAAGCCAGTATCAATTACAATCTTATAGTATCAAGCACAATTTACCCCACTCTCATCTTGTGATCATTAAGGAATCCAGTATTGCCTAAAATGTCTAGTTCAGGTCAGTTCAAGATGAGACCGGAAAACATTACTATATATGAGAGGAGATGAAGCAGGAAAGGGGGGAGAGATTTCCATAGAGATCATTCAAATTAGGAGGGACGCAGATTCAAAAAGGCACTGTCAGGAGCAACCTTCCATAGCCTCCCTTGGCCTCCCCAGTACTTATGTCTCCGCTCAGGGCCAGAGATACAACTTAGATCCAAACGTACTTCCTTGATTACAAATGCCCACTCTCTGTAAGGGTGTTTCCTTCTTTAATTATCTCTCTGGTCTTAGAGAGGGGGAGGGCAGGCACAGAAGAGAAAAAAAAAAATAAAAACAAATTATAAAAATAGCCACGCGTTGCTTAGAGAAGACGACAAGGCTCTAACCAACCCTGCCACCTCCACCTTCCTCTCTTTCATACGTTCGTAGTTCAATCCTAAGGAGAAATGATTGTGAGACTTCATCTTGGCCAGTAAGGGAGGGTGTCACATTGTTGGGCGTGCACGCTCAAATACCTTCCGCCTGGCTGATTTACAACTAACTACCTAGAAGCTCCTCCGCCGGGTAAGGGCTGGCCCAGTCCGCTCTAGAGAGACGGTGTTAAAGCCACAGAATTGCAGCCCGATCAGCCTGTGCCTCATTACGTCACGCACCGCTCCCCACAACCCGGTTCAAGCCTTCTCTGCGCCTCCCGACGGAACCACCTTCGCCGCCTCCCACTCTCGATGCTCATTGGCTTGAAGCCCTGCTCGTTTCTGCGGTTGCTAGCGACAACGGTAAGGCGGGAGCAACCTCGGTCGCTAAGACACCGACTTCCGCTTCCGATCCTCCAGCGGAAAGCCAATCTGGTTCGTCCGACCAATGGTGAATGGGAAGTAGGCGGGACTTGGTTGGTTCGGACCAAACAGACGCGGCCTTGTGAGGCCAATGGCGGCGGGACAGCCCCTGTAGCGTGGCTCAGGAGCCCCCACGCCCTCTTTGCGTCCTTCCCCCGGCACCGCCCCGCCCGATCCTGAATTCCGCCCGGCGCTGGCCGCAGCCTGACAGAGACGCCAGGAAGCCAAGATGGCAGCTGCCGACGGCGACGATTCGCTCTACCCCATTGCGGTGCTCATAGATGAACTCCGCAATGAAGATGTTCAGGTGTGGGGAGCCTTCCGTTAAAGTGTGTGGGGGAGATCGGGAAAGGGGATATTCGCGGAATGCGGGGAGAGATGGCTCCGGGTTCTCCGGGAGTGGCGGAAGGCAGCGGCGGCCAATCAGAGTCCAGGTCTCATCTTTCTTAGTGGCAAGATTCGATGCGACGGCGCTGCTGATTGGGTCTGGGCCCCCAGCGGAGGGCAAGCCTCGAGGGTCCCTTCTGAGTGCGCGCGGCCGCCCGGGATCTGCGCCGGGGCAGCCTCGAGATGGGCTGGGGAGGGAGCCTGGGGCCGCCTGCCAGTCGGGTGATTGGCGGCGGACTCCGAATGGCCCCCCGGGGGAGAGATAGACGGGGGGCGCGTGACCAGCCGAGGAGGGAAAGCCCTCGTGGGTGCTGGGGACCCGGGTACATTTATTTCCTTTTGCTTTTAGTGTTTTCCATAGCTGGGCCGAGTGGGGACTGATACCAGGGCATCGATCCATTCCTCTAGGGCCTCCACCTCGTATTTTGGGGTATCTCTCCTGAAGGAGGACGAGCAAGTATCCTGAGATTTAACTAGCCTAATTCAGGGACGAGTCACGTGTACAGACCCACCCCCCTCCCCAGTCTGGTTCCAGGCCCTGGCTTCTGCCAAGGGAGCTGATAGTTCAGGTTCATGGGAGAAGAAAGATCCAGGGCTTTTAGTAGGTTTGTTGTGGTTCTGAAAAAAAGGTCATACCTCAAGGCCGCATCCTCTCACCTGAGGATGACCTTGTGTTCACATTATTTCATCGCCCCTGGCTTTCGTTTTCTACAAAATACCGGCTAATAAGAGTCCTGGCTTACTTCGGTGGCTGAGGAAATGTAGTAAAATAGAACTGGCTGCTTGTAAAGGCCCCATAAATGTTGTCTGTTATTTTGGGGGGAGTGGCTGTTATGCTCTGTGGTGCCTCTCTTTTTGTATGGAATTGTTTGTTGTGCACCGGGTGACCAACCTGAGCTGAGTCCGGCCTCTTAAGTCTTGCGTGTATGATTCTGGTTCTGATGACAGGCAGGCTGGAGTTGTATTTCTGGACCTTGCACTTTTTGCTGATTGACTCGGGCAATCCGTGTTTCTCTGTTAAATGGGAATAACAACCTGTTTTAGTGTTCAGCAACAACTTATAGTGTTATCAGGAATGTTGTTGGGGGCAGGTATGGTGGCATTCCTGAAATCTCAGCACTCAGGAGGCAGAGGTAGGTTCAAGGCTAGCTTAGTCTACATAGTAACACTTTGTTGTATCAACAAAGAAACAGGTTGCTGGTGTACAGGAGCTAGGTGTGAAACAGGTAAAGAGAACTAAACATTACTATTACCTGTAAAGACTGATGTTGAGACCTGTTGAGATGATGAACCCACAGCTGCTTGTTGGACCTGAGTTCTTAACAGTGCTTTAGATGCTGGTGTACAGCTGGGAGAAAAAGCAAAGACTGGCCTTGGAAGAATTTACCTTGTAAGGGGTGACAGATTGTGTTGACGTAGTTCTCAGCCTGAAGCAATTTTTGCCACCAGGTATGTTTAGCAATGTCTAGGGATGTTTTGGTTGTCATAACTGGGAGATTGTTGCTACTTTTAGTGTGCACAAATCAGGAATGCTGTTACACATTGTTGTGGGGATTTAATCACTCATGGGGACTAAAAAAACTCACTTAAGAAGGTCGAGAAAAGCTGTTGGATGAAATGTGCACCCAGAGACAAGAAGGAAGTTGGTTAAGTTAGGTCATTGTGCTGGTTTTGTAAAGCTTCTATAACAGATTACTATAGATTTAAAAGTATGGTTCTGGAGATGAGAAGTCTATCATAAGTCTCACTGGGTGGACATGATCTAAGATCTTGCATCTGATTGATAACAGCCTCGCTTTGAATTCAGGCCACATGGCCTCACAAGTTTCTGTCTCTTTTCTCCATCATTCACAGTGCCATCTTCCTGAAGGAAATAATGGACATTTTTAACAAAATCAAAATTTGAGTGAAAGAACAGCAGCCCACATCTGGGGAGGAAGCTCGATATTTAGGATCTCTGCTTTTAGGCATATTTCTGCAGTGACTGTGTGAATGGATAGTAAACAATACTTATGCTCGTGTTCTTTTGGTTTTTTGAGGTAGGCTTTCTCTGTGACTTTGGAGCCTGTCCTGGACCTCACTCTGTAAACCAGGCTGGACTCAAACTCACAAAGATCCACCTGCCTCTTCCCCCTACCCCACAAGTGCTGGGATTAAAGGAATGCAGCACCACTGCCAGGCTAATGCTTAAGTTCTGGTTGGGGGTTCATTGCTTTCCATAAAGTGTCTGTGTCTCTGCATCAAGCATCTTTGCCTTTTAGAATGGTGTTTCTAAAATAAGACCTCAAAGCTCAGTGCCTAGTGTGTTAATACACTGGCTAAGCATTTAGGGAGTAATCAATAGATGTTATGTGCTGTTAATACTGGCATTAAGATTATGACTGTGATTGTGGCTGCTCCATGATACCATCTGTTGTTCTTAGGGCTACTGCTCCACAGTTGTGGCCCTGGCCCATGCATTTCCCATAGTCCACCTGGGATAGGAGCTTAAGCATCATATATACCTTAAACACAAAGGGGAAAGGAAACAGGCTGCTTGGACAGCCATCCCTGTATAATTTCATTTTTAAAAATTGAGGCAAGAACATTGAAAAACTAGTACGCAGGTCAGCAAAATACAGACTTGGACCATATCCAGCCACTGCCAGCTTTTGCAAGTGAAGTTTTGCTGGAATACAAGCCATGCCAATTTTTTTTTTTTTTTTTTACATAATGTTTCCATCCCATAGCTGCTGTTGTGCTGTGAGTACAAGTTGAGTGGTTTGGGGACAGTGAGTGGCCTGTGAGGCTGGGAACAATTTAAATAACAATTTTGCTGGTTACTCAACAATGCAGTGAGCACCTAGAACCACAACATTCAACAAAACCCACGTGGTGCTTGTTGGGGAGGGTAAGCAAGGGGACCAGTAGCAGAAATGAAAAGGGGTAAACAGGTGGGAAGCGCTTGCCTAAAAGGGACAGCTTGCACACATGTACAGAGTGCTTATTCAGCCATGCATTTACTGCCAACATCTAGGAACTGTTAGTGTTTGCAGTGTTTGGTTTTATAACCTTTCCATAGATCTCTGCACGTTTTATAGGCGGAAAATAAGTTTTTTGAGTTTATAGTCATTCATCCATTCTGATGTCTTTTTACTACCTTTTTTGTTCTTCATTGCTCCAAAAGCCAAGGTGATGTTGTTGTTAATTGTTTTTGTTTTTGAGGTAAGGTATTGTTTTGTAGCCCAGGCTGACCTGGAACACATGTTATTCCTGCCATAGCCTCCCAAGTGCTGGGGACAAGCTTGTACCACTATGCTCAGGTACAATTTTCATCATAGCATTCTATGAGAGTCTCAGCATAGTCTGTGAGCTCAGAGGACCCCCCCCCCCCCCAGGCCTCCTGATGCAAGAGCCATACTTGTGCATGATCACAGTGACTTGTAGACCTCTTTCCAGATGTCTGGGGCCTGGAAAGAGAGTGGATAGAGAGAGACCACTCCTCACCTCTCCCTTACCCTCCTCTGTATTCTCTTTTCCCTTCCAGGAAGAGTTCCCATGTGAGATAATGGCTTGTAATCCCTCAAGCATGGCCTTCTTCACAACATTATCTTATTACATTCTTGGGACAGCTCTGGACCTGGGTAGAAAATAAGCACACTGTGGAAAGGAGGAAACAGGGAAGCTGTCATAGTCAGCTCTCAGGGCTGGTCTAGGCAAGTGTCTCCTGAGCCTCAGTTCCTGTGGGATGGAGAGGCTTGGTCACATGTTCTTCCCTAGGGTGAGAAGCTGTTGTGTAAAATCTTCAAGACAGACCAGTTGTATGTGTTAGCCAGTCATTTGCTAAGGCTGATGGAGTAAATCCCCATAAACAACAAATGTATCCTCTGAAAGTCCTGAAGGCCAAAAATCTGACATCAGTGGTTCCTCTGAGGCTCCAAAGGAGGTCTCTTATCTCTCCTAACTTCAGGGAGCCACTGGCAATTCTTGGTGTTCTTGGCCTTGTGGGTATGCCCCCCCAACATCTTCCTCCATTTCCCCATGACCCTCCTGCCAATGTGTCTTCTCCATTTCTGTTCTTTATAAGGGTACTCATAGGGTCTGGGACCGATTCCGAATTGAAGATGGTTTCATGTTAAGATGAAACATACTACTAGCAAAGATGCTCTCACATTCACAAGTACAGGGATTGGGACTGGTTTGTGTCTCCTGCCCACATGCTGCTTGCTTGCATTTCCTGTGCTCTCACACCACAATCAAGAGAGTTCCATAATTTCCCCACTAACAAACAAGCACTCAGTTCTGCAGTAGCTTCCATTCTGTAGCAGCCAGCATTCTGTAGTGCTCTGTAGCCTAGTGCAGTTGGGATGCCATCTACTTGGAAAGTGTCAGATTCCACAGTTGAAGTCTAATCCCTAAGACTCCCGACCTTCAGATGCCAGTTGTGAGCCCAGGTCTTTTACCTGTGCTTCTTTATCAGCTGGCTGTAAATCAAGGTTCCCCACGTACCCTATTTTGTAATTGACTGAGGAAAACCTAAAAAGGTTTCAACATTCTTCTTAGCCTCTGCAACATTCCTTCTTCTAGGGTATGGGACCCATTATGAAATGAAATGAAATTTATAGTTGATCAGGATAAATCCTTTATGGCTACTGTAGTACAGGAAGACATGAAGATGAAACTTCCTATAAGTGGCTTTGGGCAAGAGACACTCCGGATGTTACAACCTGTATGAGGGGGAAGCTACAAACTAGAAACAATAAGCAAAAAACATGTGCTTATGTGGAGATTGCGTATATACCTTCATATTGTGGATCAGCCCCACTGAAATAGAGGGATTAGGACTATTAATCTAGTCTTGCTTTTTGCTTTTCATTTTTTTTAGCATATTAATGTACATAATGTGGTTTCTTCATGACATTCTCCTGCATCTACATGATGTATTTTGATCATAATTCTCTCTATACCCTGCCATTCCCACTCAGTCTCCTTCCCATAGTCCTCCTACTTAGTCATCTTACTGTATCAATAAAGCATTTTTTTTTATGTCATCTTGCTATGTAGTTCAAGCTGATCTCAAACTCAAGATCTCCCGCCTCAGCCTTCTGAGTGTTGGGGTCATAGATGTACCACTGTGCCCAGCTACTTCATTCTTAGGGTAATGTTAAAATAGTAGTTCTTGTTGCCACTATTAGCCACTAGTCCTGGGTTGTTTGTCAGGATGGGTTCTCTTGCAGCTGAGGCTGGAACTTGGTATATAGTCAAGAATGACCTTGAACTTCTGATCCTCCTGCTTTTTCCTGCCATCACCTCCCAAGTGTTGTCTGTAGTAATGGAAGGGGAAGATGGGGTTTTGGTTTTATTTAGACAAAACTTGGAAACACCCAGGGGGGTTCTGGCTTCTGTTGTTGTCGTTGCTGTTGTTAAATATTTTTCCAGGAACACAGAATTGCTTGGTTGTATTTTACTGTTACCTACTGTTGATCATTGAACATGTTCATGAGTAGCTGTGGGTGTTCCCAGAGATTGACCTAATGGTTTCAGAGCTGTGGAACTCCCGTGGGTCCAAAATTCCTAACGTTCTCCCTTCTGTTTCTTGTCCTTTCATTAGCTTCGCCTCAATAGTATCAAGAAGCTCTCCACCATTGCCTTGGCCCTTGGGGTTGAGCGGACCAGAAGTGAGCTTCTGCCCTTCCTTACAGGTAAGGACTTCTGGAGCCCAGATGCGGGGAGGACAGTTGGGTGGTTCTTGCTGATAAGTGGGGAAGTCTCGCTGTAGATTAATAAATTATAAGTCTTCCCTATGTCACTGTAGCATGGGGCAATACTCCAGAGGAGCCTAAGTACAGTCCTCTGAGAAAATGGTCTACAATGATGGAGCAATAGAACCTAGTTGAAATCACAGCTTCAACTGTTAGCATTGACTTTAGACAAGTTTCTTCAATTTTGTTTTCATCTCTAAAATGAAGATAATCTCCTCCATACTATATTGCTGATGCGGGCATTAAAGAACAATAATCATTAACATTTATAACATGGGTGCCTCATGTCAGCTGGCCACTGGAGTCTTTCTAAGATATTGAGTTAGGTCTTAGCTCACACAGTGTTTATAATGGTGCCTACTCTTACATGTCCAGTCTCATAGCGACACTTTATGGCAAGGAATGCTCCTGCTCCTGTTGCTGATTTGTATGTGAGGAACCTGAGGCACAGAAAGATGAAGTAACTCGATTCCCTGGGACTCTTTTTTTTTTTTTCCCTTCCTGTCTGGAGGTGACCAAAGGGATTTTATATTTAGGCTCCATAGTGAGCGGTATTAGCTAGTTGTGAAGAGTTGTGATCTGATTTCATTTCTGCCTGCGTCAGAGGGTTCATAGGTAAGATAGGTGTGATGGTGTAACCTAAATGGAAACTAAGGCTCCTGTGAAGAGACAGTGAGAGGGCCAGGTGTGTGGTAAGTGGGGCTCTCTTAGCTTTTACTGGATCTGCTGTCTGCAGGTGCCATCAAGTACTCAGTACAGTGGCTGGCACAGTATGGGCCACCTTACTAAATCTGTTGTCTTTATTCTCATTTCACCGATACCACACCCACTGAAGTGGAACTAAAGGTTTTCAGTGCACTGTTACTCATGGAGTGATTTGTATCAGATCATCTTCTGTGGATGACCTGTGAGAGGTAGAAGGCCCAGCCTTTTGACCCTCATCTATTTGACACATGGGTAGCCAAGGCCTATTGAGGTACAGTGCCCTGTCCACAGTGGCATCGCTAACAGCCAAGTGTGCAGGTGTGACTGCACCCAGCCCGAAGAATTAGATGTCTTTATCTGCCTTGAGCAAATTACTCCCAAACCAGGGGTCTTCCTTTGATAAACTATCAGAGGGATACCCCAAGGTTATAGGCTATTGAGGTAGAGGCAGGGTTACATGAATATATGATACAGGGGAAAAGCCAGAGATCCCTGGGTTTTGAAACAGGCTGTTGTGGTCCTACCCTGCTGGGAACCTGGAGAGCCCCTTCAGCTCTTGGGCTCAGCTCCTAGGTTGAAAAGCTGTTCTGTAAGAAGTGTTTAGTGGGTGCTGTTGGTGATTCTGAGAAGAGGGAGCTGTGCTACTGATGAGAATAAGCAATGTGAATGACTTGTGAATGGAGATGGGTGACAAGGCCATCAGGATTAGGGGTACTGGGAGAACCACCTAGGGTATAATGGGTTGCCTTTTACTGGCTTTCTGTATTATATGGAACCTCTGAGTTAATCTTGTAGATGGCCAAGGTGCCATTGTGCATAGCTAGTTGCTGGAGTGCAAAGGGAGTGAGACTTAGGATCATCGTGTGGATAGGTAGAGAGTGTGTGAGGGGAGGCACAGAGGTAGAAAGCCAGCTGGCAAGGTAATATCCAGAAACAAAGGCCCTGTAGTCAGACGGTGACAGTTCAGGCCTGCCTTGCTGTTTTCCTTCCTCTGCAATGTCAGAAATCACATGGGACCACGACAATTCACTGAGCTTAGTAGGAAAATATTGCTGGGGTGTATTATTTGAAAATTGCATGTGGCATTTTAATAATCCAGATGGGAAGAACCTGTGGGAGCCAGAATGTGTAGGAGACCAGAGATTGAAGAGGAACTGTGATTCAGACAGATTTATTTTTGAACTATTGGAAATCCAAGTAATGTCAGATTTCTTCTACTCTGGGCTCAGAAAGTGTTCAGAACAGCAAGCAGCAGGCACATGTCCAGAACAGTGATAATGTTTCAGAGAGCACAACCTAAATGCCTCTCACCTCATTATCATTCAGCTTCTTGGGGGTAGGGAAGGGGAGCAGGAAATCACTGAACGATATTAGTTGATATTAGTTTACTAGGGACAAAGGCCTCAGACTGAGCATCTTCACCAGCCGTGTTTTTGCAGATTTGGAATGTGCAGCTGCAAGGTGGAGGTATCAGTAGTGTTGGCCTAGGTTTCTCCTGAGGCTGCTGGGCTTGGCACCCTCGTGGCAAGTCCATGGTGGAGAATATTAAAATGCTGGTGAGCAGCGCAGGTAGCTTCCCTGTCACCCTGTCGCTCATGCTTTAAACGGACCAACTGAGGCATGTGCTGCTCTGGCAGGAACTGCAGCTCACCAAACTAGTCTTGGTTACAAGTGATCACAGCTGCTGATAGGGTGCTTGGTAAAAGTGGAAGAAGCTAGAGAGAGCGAGTTCGGGCAAAGGACCTGACGCCTAGCAGCTTCTTGGAAATTCTGCAAGCAGAGTGGCTGAACTAAGGTAGAAAAGAATTTCCTGGCCAAAGATGGAGGAGTTCCTGAAAGTGGTGCCTTGTGTTTAAGTCAGAAGTTCCACTCAACATCCCGTGCTGCATACACATAGTTGTGTTTGCCCGCATTGAGAGGAAGCCAAGACTGGGGCTTAGAGGTAGTGGTGCCACCCAGTTAGCACCCACCACCTAGCACAGAAAAGGCAGTTGTGGGTCTTGGTCTCACTCTGCTGGACAGGTGGAAGATGGTGAAGAAGGCAGGTAGTGAGATACGGGTGCTGACAGCTACGAGGCAGAGGGTTGAATGCTTGCTTAAAGCTTGGGTCAGAGGTTCAGCTTGAGTCTTTGATGGACTTGGTCTTTGTCCCGCAGACACCATCTATGATGAAGATGAGGTCCTCTTGGCCTTGGCCGAACAACTGGGAACCTTCACCACTTTGGTTGGAGGACCTGAGTATGTACACTGCCTGCTGGTGAGTGGAAGCTGGGAGGTTCCCTAATCCTCTTCCCCACCTTGGGGTTGAAACTGTAGTTCTGCCCATGGGGACCAAGAAGGAAAGGTATTAGGAATGACCCTTGAATGGATGGGCTTTGGGTGTCACTTATCTCAGGTCATTAGTGGCATTTGCATTCTTACCCACACTAGGGCCAGCTGGCACCCCACTTGTAGGGTTGTGGGTTTGGGTTCAGGCAGGGTTCTGCCACTGATAGATAGGATTTTTAAGAGTGCTAATCTTTCTGTCTTGCCTGTGTAAAGTGGGAGCCGCTGAAGCCTACCTTGATAACTGACTCAGATTCCCTCAGGCAGGGAATATAGTAAGTACAGTTAGATGCTATGGTTGTCATGTTTGGACAGGAGGATATACTTGAAATATGAACCACATAGGATGCCAGGATGTTGAGCCATCCTGGCAGGGACTTGTACCTAGTAAGTGGCAGAGCTGGGTTTTCAAGATAGTTTTCCTGCTTGCACCAGGCCCTACCTCATCATACCACCTATCCGTGCATCTCTGTTGGATTACAGATGGGAACACAGAGAGGATCTGATGCCAACAGGACCTGTTGTGCAGGGAAGGAGAGCCGAGTGGTCTTTTCGATCTTGGCTGATAACTGTTAGTAGCTTAGGCAAATTACATAGCCTGTGTGCTTCACATCCTTGCTCTTTGATTAACGAGGAGTGTCAAGACTGTTTCACAGTACTCATATAAAGAAGTGTCATATATGTGAGCAATACAATGGCATTGCCTAAAGCCCAGTACATGGGTGTTGGAGCCAGCATCAGCAATGATTACTGTACTGAGAGCTACACATAAATGGGCCTTCTTGAGAATTGGTTCATGGACCTGGTGAAGTTCTTTCAGGGATCCTCTTGGGACATTTGTGATAAAAGATTGGTTGGGGAGATTGTAGGAGTCCCATTAGATCAGGCTGTGAGGTAGGGTTCCATAGCTTTGACATTAGGGAAAACATTGTTTTCTAACCTTGTGTTCTCATCACAGCCACCCCTTGAGTCACTGGCCACAGTGGAAGAGACAGTGGTGCGAGACAAGGCGGTCGAATCCTTACGGGCCATCTCGCATGAGCACTCACCTTCCGACCTCGAGGCTCACTTTGTGCCTCTGGTGAAGCGGCTGGCGGGTGGAGACTGGTTCACCTCCCGCACCTCGGCCTGCGGCCTCTTCTCGGTCTGCTACCCCCGAGTATCCAGCGCTGTGAAGGCAGAACTTCGACAGTGAGTCCTTGGCAGCCTGAGTCCCCAGCACCTTCCTTAACATTTCTCGCAGCCTCGGCCCCTCTAGGTCTTCCCAGAACCTAATGTTGCTGAGCTCTCAGACCTGCTCCCTCCTCGGCGCTCTTCGGGGATGCTTGTCCTGCCTGGCCTGTCTTCACAGAGATTCATTCCTACCATTGGTTATACATGTCATGCTTGGAACAGAATCCAGAACTCCACACAACAAGTGGTGTCTGGTGTTAACTGCAGCCTGCCTGTGGTTTAGACACCTGGGTAGATGTTCCTGTCAATCGTTGACTGCCTTCTTGCTCAAACTACGAAGCCCAAGTCTGATCTGTCACTCTGTAGTACTAGGTTGCAGCAGTATGCACACACTGCGATATCTCCATTAGTTCCTCTGTGTCTGTAACTGAGGCTTCTGTTACAGATCTGTCATTGGCATTTAAAAGTTGTATGGCCTTAGGCAGTCATTGGTACTATGTTGTGCATTCTCACTGACACCTCAAGTCAGCTGCATGGGGACATGCCATTGCTTTTGGTACCGTTGGTAGGACTAGGAAGACAGAGTCCATGAGTTGTAATACAAAGTCACTATTGTCAGCAGCAGAGTCTACATTGGAGCCAGTTGCTAGGGCTTCCCAGGATCCTAAGCCCAGGCCTCCATTTATCCCAGGTACTTCCGGAACCTGTGCTCAGATGACACCCCCATGGTGCGGCGGGCCGCAGCCTCCAAGCTGGGTGAGTTTGCCAAGGTGCTGGAGCTGGACAATGTCAAGAGTGAGATCATCCCCATGTTCTCTAACCTGGCCTCTGACGAGCAGGTGAGTCAGTCCCTGGCACTCACCATGTTCTTGCTTGCTCAGGCAAGGGACCCTTAGAACTCAGTGCACCTCTGCTTCCCTACCCCACCCCCTGTTCTCCCCAGGACTCGGTGCGGCTGCTGGCAGTGGAGGCATGTGTGAACATCGCCCAGCTTCTGCCCCAGGAAGACCTGGAAGCCTTAGTGATGCCCACCTTGCGCCAGGCTGCTGAGGATAAGTCCTGGCGTGTCCGCTACATGGTGGCTGACAAGTTCACAGAGGTAAGTTGGTAAGGGTCACAGGGGACACTGAGGTTCTCTGAGGGGGGGAGTGAGCCACAGTGTGGGAGCTAGAGTGCTTTATTAAAGTGACCACAGTCCTCAGTCTTAAGGAGCAGCTGATTTTTCTCGAAGAGCCAGGCCTAGATGCACTGCACTGATTGACAGCTGAGAGTACTAAGATGAGAATGATTCTGAAGCCAAGTTCTGACTTCACGAAAGCATGTTCCCTGACCTCACAGCTTCCTTAAGGAAGACACAGTCCGAGAGTTAGTTGTCAGAGCAATGCTATAAGCTAGACAGCAGGGTCAATATTGAGATTTCTTTACCTGACAGCATGCCCCCTCCCCCCAGTGCTGAGAGCAGATGCCAAGGCTTGACCCATGTTAAGCAAGTGTACTGCTGCTGGGCTGTATTCCCAGGCCCATAGTTGTTAGCAGTGCCTTTGGTAGAGGGACTGGAGTCAGTGAATTACACACATACCCTGCCTTCAGAGAGCATGCTGAAGGTCAGCCTCAGTAGAAAGTGCTGATGGAGTATGCTATTCCCTGTATCTTGAGGCAGTGACAGGGATGAGGAAGTGGCATCTAGATAGAAATTGTGTCCCAGCTAGAAAACAGCCTGTGCAGAGGATGTAGGAGGTGAGAAACAGAATGATTCAGTGACAGAAGGGGCAGAGGTGATGGGCAAAAGTACATCTTGGTGATGATGGTTGCTGGGGTCTACCGAAAGGCTCAGGCCTAAGGACTGTTTGTGTGAGTACAGTGAAGTTTGACATGTGGCCATGCAGAAGTCTGTGTGCCCAAAGGGCTTAGTGCCACAGTAAAGACAAGAGTCAGTCTCTTGCTCCTTCTGTCTCAGGGGGAAGCAGGCTTACACTAGGCCTTGGAGGATGGGACCCTTGGGCTATGGAAATAACCTACCCACAATAGACCACAGATGTGGCATGCATTTTTTTATTTTCAAGTACAGGGTTTCTCTGTATAGCTTTGGAGCCTGTCCTGGCACTTGCTCTGTAGACCAAGCTAGCCTCGAACTGACAGGGATCCACCTGCTTCTGCCTCCATAGTGCTGGGATTAAAGGCGTGCACCACTACCACCAGGCTTTGTAAACATATTCTTGAATAAAAGTTAGTATGTACCCAAGATAATATGAGGTCCTGCAAGATTCTTAATTAATTCTCCTAGGTAGTAGTAGTGGTGGTAGTAAGTCATCCTGCTTCCAACTGGTCCTCCAAGCAGGTTACATCCTTTTCCCGGACCCCTGAGACTTGCAGGGCTCATGTCTTCCTCTTCACTCTCAGTTCATTTTAATTACAAAAATGACTCCTGCTTCTTGCAGCCAATTAAACAAAATACAAATATGCTTGTATTTTCATATCTGATGAAAGTGGGAGCCACTTACTGTATTTAGGTAATGGAAAGTCCAACCCCAAGTAACCTAAGCAATAAATAGAAAACATACTGTGGTAGATGTCCTAGGGACATTCCTTCTGTTTCTAAGGAAGCCAGAGTATAGAGGTGTAGAGGTACTGTCCTCACTGGGGATCATGTTGTGGTTCTGGGATTCAGTCCCCAGTGCTGCTTAGCTTTATTCTGGTGCCTTCACCTCATGAGCAGCTGCCAGTCTCTTAGCGCCACCCCTTTTCTCTTTGTGTACAGCTCCAGAAAGCAGTAGGGCCTGAGATCACCAAGACAGATCTGGTGCCCGCCTTCCAGAACCTGATGAAGGACTGTGAGGCCGAGGTGAGGGCCGCAGCCTCCCACAAGGTCAAAGGTTGGTGCTGGCAACCGGAACGCAGCTAGGTGGGTGGATGTCTGAGAGGCAGCAATAGGACTGGGCCATCAAGTCTCACCAGCACCTTCCTATCTCTGCCCACAGAGTTCTGTGAAAATCTCTCAGCTGACTGCAGGGAGAATGTGATCATGACCCAGATCTTGCCCTGCATCAAGGTAATGGGGTGCTTCGTTGTAGGATTTGAGACTGCCAGGGAGAGGTGGAGATTTGGTTTGGAGTACAATCAGATCCAAGCTAGATTTGCATCCTTCTGGTCCCAGTAACTAGCTTTAATCTGAGGGTTACACAGCTGACTCTAAAGATTTAAGGGGTGTGTTTGTCCCTCAGAGGCCACCGAATTCCCTCATCCACCGAGCTTGGGGAATGGGGCAGTGGCTGCTGGAAACAGGGCTCACACAGCAAACAAGGGAGGCCTTGTGAATAAATGCAGTGCATGCCTGAGCTGCCCTATGTTAAAAGTAGGAGAGCGTAGTGTCCTTGGCCATCAGGGCTAAGGTCTGTGTAGCCACTTGTCACTAAAGGGGCTTTTCTGACACTGGGGCTACCTCCTTCCTTCTCCCCAGGAGCTCGTGTCAGATGCCAACCAACATGTCAAGTCAGCGCTGGCTTCAGTTATCATGGGCCTCTCCCCCATTCTGGGCAAAGACAACACCATTGAACACCTCTTGCCACTGTTCTTGGCTCAGCTAAAGGATGAGGTAAGAGCACAAGGAAGGTTTTCAGTTCTTTGCAGAGATGGACTGCAGTTCACCTGGTTATCCGAGAATAATTAAGATTCTTCACACCACCCACTACACTCCATACTCCCTGCTTGATGACAGGCCTAAGTGTCTTGTCTGTTCACTCTTGTTACATTGCTTCATCCTTTCCTTGAGTGTTGAGGATATAAACAAAGACCAAGACAGTGTTGGTATTTTTGGACCCACAGAGTGTTCCAGTGGAGAGGATCAGACGTGTAACCCATCCCATAGTTCCATTGGGAGAGGTACACCATGGTTTTTAGGTCCATGTACCATAGAGAGCCTAATACAGTGGCATAAAAAGTTACGATTATTCCTCTCACAGCAGTCCAACTGGTACTGTGGTGAGGGATTAGCTTTGCTGGCCTGGCTTTCTTGGTCTGAGGTCAGAGCTGTAATTTTATCTCTTGGCTCATTGAAGGGCTTGTCTCTAGCTTGTGTCTTCTACGTGTTCCATTGACCATAGCCAGTCAGGTCACCATACCTGTCTGTGCAGATGTCCTAGACCACAGCATACAAAAGATGTCACTGTGGTGACACTGCAGGGAATTGGATTCGAATCTGTAGGCAAACGCTGTGCCTGAAAGAAATCTTATTAGGAAAGTGTAGCCAGTGTTAGGGAGAGATGAAAGAGAGGGTCTTGGGGTGCCATCCCGGAGTGCTGCTATCCATTCTAATTCTTTAATGGAGCACTTTAACAGAGTACCCAATAGCTGATTCTATAATGATGACCCATTCCTCATAGGCTGTGCCTACTCCAGAAGTCTTTCTTTAGAGAAAGTGTTTGAAGTCAGTTGAAAGGTATAACATTTGCAGCTCTGGTTTTTGTTTCTATCACCACCATCACCACAAAAAAAAGAAAAAAAAAAAAAAAAGGAAAAAAAAATTCTTCCTGGATCTGGGTTTTGGCTTTTCCATTGCTTTTTTGGTGGCCTCTGTGGGGGTGTCCATGTGTTTGCTTCTATAGCTGTCTCTGCTGTATAGCTTGGGTGTGAATGGATATAGACTGTAAATGAGAGCTCACACTGCTTGCTGTCAGGCAGTTCAGAGATTCATCACATGTTCTCCCTGGTCTGCCATTAGTAGTTGAAATGATGAGAATGCTAAAGAATGAGTCCTACATATTCATTCCTTGGTGGTCCAGACACTAGATACTCCAGCACATCGAGTCGCTTCCATTTCACTTTGCAGAGCCTCAGCTACTTTGAGACTAGATGGATATTTCTTATTTCATGTTAACGGAATGATACCCTGAAGGAGCCCTTGCCCGATCATAAGCTTCTAGGGCTGCTGTAAGTAATGTGTTCTCTTAATCCTCTTGTCCTCTTCCCAAGTGTCCCGAGGTGCGGCTGAACATCATCTCCAACCTGGACTGTGTGAACGAGGTGATTGGCATCCGGCAGCTCTCTCAGTCCCTGCTCCCTGCCATTGTGGAGCTGGCAGAGGATGCCAAGTGGCGAGTACGGCTGGCCATCATTGAGTACATGCCTCTGCTGGCTGGACAGCTGGTGAGTGAGGAGCCAGGTTTTGATAGCCCTGAGGTGATAGATTTTGGGGTCTGGTCTGGTCATGGCCCCATTGCTAGGGTTGTGATGCTGTAACTAGGAGCATGGAGCCTCAGTGTAGGCAGTGAGAGCTGCTTATGAAGGGAGGACTGGACTCAGGAACTGGGTCCTTAGCAGATGCATGGAGTTAGTCAGAGGAAGAAGACTGACAGCTCTGATGGGGTTCAGAATCACCTAATTCTCTGGGACCCCTCCCTCCCTTCACTTCCTTCCCCCTATCCCTCAGTCCCTTACCAATCATTTTTTCCTGTAGGGTGTGGAATTTTTTGATGAGAAGCTCAACTCTTTGTGTATGGCCTGGCTGGTGGATCATGGTAAGTACCACTAGCAGCCCTGGCGACAGACAGATGAGCTGGCGTGTTTCCTTGCTATCAGGGCTCCCCTGGACCCACTCTGTTGCTGTAAAAAAAAAAAAAAAAAAAAAAAAAAAAAAAAAAATCCCACCGGGCATTGGTGACACATGTCTTTAATCCCAGCACTGGGAGGCAGAGGCAGGTGGATCTCTGAGTTCAAGACCAGCCTGGTCTACAGAGCTAGTTCCAGGATAGGCTCCAAAGCAATACAGAGAAACCCTGCCTTGAAAAACCAAATGAATAAATAATCCCTAGAGAAGTTAAGATTAGGATCAGATGGGGTGGGGTACCTGTGGAGTGGAGTTGAAGAGCCACCAAACAGAAAGGTGTGGGTTTGAATCCTTCACTTTGATGAACCATAAGCAAGTCCCTTCCCGTCTTGCAGCCTTACACTCATGATGAAACATAAAGACTTTCTTCATCGTGGTCAGGCAGTTTTTAAGTAGTGTGCATTAAGTAACTTGAGATGTAATTTGCTCTAGCGGCGCTTCAGTTAGCATTTCTGAATAATGAGGCAAGTGTCGCCTGCCTCTTTGGTTGGCCAAAAGGTGCTGTATGAGAAGAGACTGAGTAAAGCGTAGCAAGTGCTGTTTTCTGTGCACCTGTGTGGTCTGGCCATGGGCAGGAACAGGTGTGGCTCCTGGTCAGTCTTTCACCCCGAATCACCTCCCTTGCCCTTTCCCTACTACAGTCTATGCCATCCGTGAGGCTGCCACCAGCAACCTCAAGAAGCTAGTGGAGAAGTTCGGGAAGGAGTGGGCCCATGCCACTATCATCCCCAAGGTCTTAGCCATGTCTGGAGACCCTAACTACCTGCACCGAATGACTACACTCTTCTGCATCAATGTGAGCATCCCAACTGCCTGTCGACCCCAGGGGATGGGAGTGTCCTTGAAATGAAGGTGGAGGAGGGCACTTATCTACCCAGGTGTTTCCCTTGGAAATAGAAACATGACTTGGTGCTGGAGATGAGTCTCTGAGGCCTGAGCTTGAGTCTGCAATGTCAGATGAGGCCTCTGGGGACCAGGGATTGCGTGGTGAAAGATGGAAGATTGAGAAGCTTTGTGTGTGAGAACAGCAGTCTGAAATTCTGAGCACCCACTGCTTGTTGCTGAGCAACAGAGCACATGTGTTTACACTGCAGCACCTTGTGCTTGCTGAGCAGGAGAGCAAGTGTGTGGCTCTGGTTAATCCAGCTCAATCCCAGCCATGCCACACATCAAAGGACCTAATCAATCAATGCTTTGGTTTGCTTGCCTTTGGGGATTTATGCTGGTTCTCACCAGGCTGTGAAAGAGTAATGTAATAGGTAAGAGGGCACAGAATAATTCTTATTCTGTGCCAGTATACTCACTAATGTTCATTAGCATTACATTGACCGTACTACTTTACTGCCATGTAAATCCTACCCAAACTGGAAGCTAAAGGATTGGTTGGAAATGACTGTAGGGAAATATATTGCTCCTTTCTTCCGTACTGCCGTTCAGAGACTCCTATATTAAGCAGGGATTTCAGGAGTTAGGAATCAAAATCACTCTACATAGAGCCCAGACCACACTGCCCCCCAGGGTGATGCCTCTCCCGTGTTTCTCTGGGAATCTGAGGATAACCCAGGTGGCCTGGTCAGATGGGAAGACATGGGAACTTAGCACTGAGCCTTGCATAATCTTGCTTCTGCCATTCACTGGTCTCAGGTGCTGTCTGAGGTCTGTGGTCAGGATATCACCACCAAGCACATGTTGCCCACAGTTCTTCGTATGGCTGGGGACCCAGTCGCCAATGTCCGCTTCAATGTGGCCAAATCCCTACAGAAGATAGGACCCATTCTTGACAACAGGTGAGGTCTGAGTCTTGTTCTAAACATATTAGCCCAGGGTTTGAAAACTTCTTTCTAGCCTGTTCTTTGCTTTCCACAAAGTCTCTTTTCTCTATTTTAGAATGAGAATTCATTCCCACAGAATAGAATGAAGGAAAAGAGAGGGTGGTTGGTAGTTGCAGCTTTATACTGCAATGAATTACTACAAAATGAAATTAGTCAATATCTATTTATGTATCATGTTTATGTAGATAAAGTTATGCTTGTATCTAAAGTTTATACTTATACCACAGACATCAAATAAACATTTCTAGTGAAGCTATTAAACAGTGCCCTGGGAACGTTGGGAAACATATACATACATAATTAAGAAACAGCAAGGTGAATATTCATGTCTCGCTGGAACATTTTGATGCCAGTGTAAAATAAATGGAATTCCTGTTGCTGCATAAATAAACATGAAGTTAGTTTTCAAACCAGAACCAGGATGATAAATAAAACTTGTGTAAAATATAGAATGTCTTCCATGATGTGGGCAGGACATAGACCAGCTAAGTTATGAAAGAAGAGATTGGTAAGGAGTCCTCTATGTAGATGAAAAGCTGTGTAACAGAAGGCTAACCCCTGACAGGATGGAGATGTTTTTATTTGTAAAGAACTCACCTGTGATCTTATAGGCGGAAGACAAGGAAACTTCAAGATACAGATGGGAAGAAGACGAAGGGGAAGTAGGGCTTGTGGCTTTTAAGTGGGAGTATTGGAAGCTGAAAGGTACAAGTCAGGAGGAGACTAACAGCCAGGCATAGAGCTTCCTGTAGTCCCAACACTCTATAGAGGTTGAAGCAAGAAGGTCATAAGTTGTAGTCCAGCCTGGGCTACATAATTTGAGGTCACATGTAGCTATATAGTAAGGCCAGCCTCCCCAAAACAAAGCAAGAAAGCAAACAACTCGAGGTATTAGAAATGAGGGTAGTGATCGTATACAAGGAAGATGCCATGTAGATGCCACTTCAAGGCCCCTTGAAATCAGGAAGCCTTTGCTCTTCCTACCATCCCCATTACTGGCTCAGTCTTCTGGTCTGGGCTCATCCAGGCAAGAATCTAGAGGGTGTACCTTTGTGTTCATACCAGACATACATGCTATGCATTTAGTCAGTGAAGCAGTTCCAAGACATGTGGGCTCTCCAGATCTGTGTGTTTAGCTGATTTCAGGCCTAGGGTTCAAGGATTTCTCATTTGTGTACTTGTGTGTCCTTGTTCCATACTCTGCCTTGTGATTTGGTGTGTGTCTCTCTCTGATGCTTACCTGCACAGGGGCCATCTTCCTATCTGTGACCCACAGCCCCAGCCTAGACTAGCTTACCATCTTCTTTTCTTCTCCCTCTCCAGCACACTGCAGAGTGAAGTCAAGCCCATTCTGGAGAAGCTGACCCAAGACCAGGATGTGGATGTCAAGTACTTTGCCCAGGAGGCTCTGACTGGTAAGGGCCTGAGAGTATAGATCCCCTGGAAGAAGGGTGGGGCCTCCTGGGAAGGGGGCAACGCTTAGCAGTGTAGGCCTGACTGTTCCTTCTTTCCCCAGTTCTGTCTCTTGCCTGATGCTGGAAGAAGAACCATTGCCGGCCTCTGATGTCCACCCTCCAACCCCCACCAAGTTACCTCCCTTAGGGAGGTGGTGGGGGCCAATGACTGTCACTCCCTGTGCATGGTCTGACCCCAGGCCCCTTCCCCAGCACGGTTCCTCGTCTCTGTAGCCTGGGAGACTTCTCTGTCCACCTCCCAAGGGGCTGGGGCAGTGCAAGTTGGGGCAGGGCAGCAGCCTGAAAGGAAGAGCTGGCTGTTCCTGTCTACATTGGGAGAGATGGGACGGAGCATCCTAGGTCACTGGCTCCTGCTGCTGTAATAGGGACCCCCTCACCCCTCTACTTACACCACCACCCTTCCTCAGACCCCTCCCACCATGTTTTTTTTGTGTGTGTGTGTCAACTGTGCCATTTTTATTTTATTCCTTTCCCTACTCTACACAGAGAAATAAAGGTATAGAAATAGTTGGTCCTCTCTTAGTCATCAGAATGGAGAAAACTGCACTAACTGCCTGGGGACTTGTTCTCTCTGAGAAGACTGTCCTGCAGCTATCACTCCTGAGAAGAAGGACTTGGGTCAGCAAGAGTTCAGCAAAAGCCACCAGGCAGAAGCCCCAGATGCTGCTCAGCAGAGTCCCGGGATGGAGTTTAGGTTTCCAAGCACAGGCAGAATTCTCAGGTTTGGGTAGTGTTAACTGGGTTACACCTGTGATGGAGTCACAGGGCCATTGTGAGCCCTCATGAGCTCTGTGAGCCACTTGCTGTGCCATCAGGTTGGCTGGTGAATCAATCCATGTGTAAGTCTGCAGGACAAACCTTCATGGGAGGAGATTTGGTTAGGGCTCTGAGGAGTGTGAGAACATGGCTTCACAGTGCTTTGTAGGAACTTTGCATGAAAACAAACCCATTTGTTCTCAGTATCTGCCCTGCCTTTATTTTTTAAGATTGATTTTTTTTTTTTTTTTTTTTTTTTTTTTTTTTTGCAGGTTCTTTTTTCAATGATATTTATGTGTGTAGCCATGTGCATGCAGATACCTCCAGAGGCCAGAAGAGCATTAGGAATATGGGTGGTTGTAAGCCTTTTGACATGGATGTTGGGAACCAATCTCCAGTCCTCTGAAAGAGCAGCAAACACTCCTAACAAGCCTCTGCTCTCCCCTTAATATTGAAGTGCTTATTTATCACTGGCTATGTAACTCCTTTGATTCAAAGCATTTTCTACTGGAGTGTCTAGTAGTGGAGCTAAATTCTGGCCAAAATGACGTGGGGAAAGAAATAGTACAACGTAACAAAGAGGAGGCATGATCCTCCTCTTTGTTTTCTGATGTCTGGAGTAGGAGCAGTCATGTTAGGCCAGGGGAAGTCATGGTTTATAGGCCAGGCAGGGCAGAAGAGTAAAACAGCCTGGATCCCCCACGCTGAATAGCTGGCTGTTAATGGTGACTGTGGAAGTGTTAACTGAGTACAGTCTTCTCTTCGAGGTCACCCTAGTTCTGATGAAAGCAGGATAGGAGGCCAAAAAACCCCTGAAAAAGGAACAAGGGTCTTAGAGATACACTGTGTACCAGGAAGGGTCTCCTGTGACTTGACCACAGGACCACGACTTGAAATCCCACCAACCCTTGAGCTCCAGAATCTGGCTACAAAAAAATCCACCCCCCAAACCCTATGTAGTTCTGTACTATGTTCAGTTTTCTGTTGCTTTTCACCCTCCTGGATTTTTTGTTCTAAGTTTCAAGTAATGTTTGTTATCTAGTATACTTTTCGCTAGGGCCCAACTGTAACAACTTTCCCTGGAGCTTAGCAGAACTATAACACTTTGTCTGGGAAACTCCCTAGAGGGAGCAGAGCTGCTGCTGTGCTCACAGTGACCCGTGTTCCTTGGCTCCCAGATGACAGCTCTCCATCAGAGCTGCAGAGATTAATTACCTTATGGAGGTTTGGTCCAGAATGTAAGCTTTACAGCCGAGATGAAAAGTTATCAGGCAGTGGGGAGCCAAGGAGTGCCACAGAACCACAGACTTTGCAGGACTGGAGGAAGGTTTTTCCAGCAGAAGTGTTACAGCTCCCCTCTGCTCAGCTCCACTGGGTGGAAAGTGTTAGATTTGGCTCTGGTGAAACTTTCACACCTCACCATACAAACCTCACACAAGAGAAAAGAATCTGTATGGTGACTGCCTCTTCAGAAAAGAAGCCGCAACCAATGAAAGCAGGGCTTGTATAGGGTTTCTGGGGGTGGGGTGAGAACGCAAGTCCTGGACTTGGGGCAAGCTCAGAGTGGTGAGTTTTCAAATCTTGAGCTTGGTGGGATTCTGTGGTCCAACTGAGGCAAACTCAGTGATTGGTGGGATTTTGTGCTCAGGGATTTATGGGATTTCAAGTCCTTGACCCTGGTCGGGGGTAGGCTTCTTTTCCTTGGCCCTGGTCTAGGGGTCAGGATGTTTTTTCTCTGAAGCATTTTACCCTCCAAAGAAACCTCTATTCCCGAAGGGAATTTTCCCCTTAGTCGTCTATGGAGCCAAGGAGTCCTTGCCAGGAGATCTACCACACACAGATCCTATCTCTCTCTGATTTCTGTCTTCAGACATGATGTTTTAGTGTCTCCTGAGATCCACTGTCTATCTCTTGTCAACATAGTAAATCCAGTGTAATAGGAGGGACGGCAGGCAAGTGTTTCTGGGGTTTGCTTACCCGAGTTATGTCTTTGAATGCTTCAGAGAAACAAACCCCAAACCATCCATTAAATTTAGAGGCTGTCTCTGTTGCCACTTGACGGAGTTCTGCCTTGTCTGACGCACTCTGTTTCAAGCAGCTTGATGTGAGAATGCCTAGTCAATTTAGAATTCTGTGTCATCATAGAACAGTGGAACAGCTCTGTAGCCCTAGATGGTTCTTTTTTTACATAAATTTTTATTTAAATTAGAAGCAATCTTATTTTACATGTCAATCCCAGTTCTCCCTTCTATCTTCCCATGCCCCCACCAACCTCCATCCCACCCCACCCCCATCCACTCCCTTCCATGGGAGATAATCAAAGTCTGTCTTATCATTAGGCCCCTCCCCCATGTATCTAGGCTGAGAGACTATCCCTCCATAGGGAATGGACTCTCAAAAGTCCATTCGTGCACTAGGGATAAATACTGCCAGAGGCCACATAGACTTCCCTGGCCCCCCAACTACCATTCACGTTCAGGGGACCTGGTTCTATCCTATGCTGGTTCCCCAGCTGTCAGTCTAGGATCCATAAGCTGTCACTTTCTCAGGTCAGCTGTTTCTGTCAATCTTCAGCATGGTCTTGACCCCTTTGCTCATCACTCCTCCTCTCTGCAACTGGATCCAGGACAATAAGGAAGAACACAGGAAAGAGAAAGTGGACTGGGTACTCCATCTGTGACTTGTGACTTGCCTTGTTTTCTACTCTAACCCTTTCATCATACTTTATTAGAACCTCAGAGCAGTTCCTTAGCTATTTCATGAAATCAGCTGTTTCTGTCTTTATTAGAAAATTTGACTCACAGCACACTCCACTAAAAGTCAACAGGCTTAACAGTCTCACATCTTCCCAAGAATCTTTGCAAATCCCTAGGTTATTATGGTCATAGTCATTCTTTTTTTTTTTTTTTTGAGACAGGGTTTCCCTGTTCTGTTTTGGAGCCTGTCCTGAAACTAGCTCTGTAGACCAGACTGGCCTTGGAACTCACAGAGAACCAACTGCCTCTGCCTCCTGAGTGCTGGGATTAAAGGTATGCACCATCAAACCCAGCTTCACTGTAGGCTTTTTACAAAATGTATTTTTACTCTTTGTAAACACTAATGGAGTAGGAAGTTTGCTATGAGATTGTGTCTCCTAGAAATGTCAGAGAGGCTCCACCCATAAAGTCTCATCAACGTGGCTGTCCAAACAAGCCCTAAACACCAATGGTACCAATGGATGATTACATGGAAAGGAGAGAGAGCTTATGAGGTCTCAGCCTTAGATAATGCTGAAAGTAGGAGAGAATGGTCTTCAGCAGATAAGCATACCAATTTTTTATTGACTACAAAGTAGTCAGTGCTGAGATCATATGCAAACAGGTAACACTATGTGGACTAAGCAAGTTGTATTAATGTTTTTGGAAGAATAAATAGATGATAGAATGGTAGATAGATGATATAAATAATGAAAGGGAAAGAGGCCATGAATTTGAGAGTTAGCAAGCAGATATACAAAAGTGATGGAGGGAGAAAAGGGAAAGAGAAATTATTGGTGTAATGATATCATTTTGAAAAAAATAGAAAAATGTGTATGTCCACGTGTATGTGTTAAGCATGTTTGTGGAGGCCAGAGATAAGCATCAAGTGCTCCCACAGTTATGTTCCACCTTATTTAAGTTTTTATTTTACATGTATGTATGTATGAGTACCTACATATGTTTGTATAACATGTTCATGCCTGGAAACTGCAGAGAGATTCTTTGAACAGTGGATGGCAATGCAGAAATACCAGCTTATCCACATGCAGAGAATGCATGTCAGCAATGCTCCTGGCAGTGGATGAGTCTGTATGGCCATCACAAGTTGGACTCGGGTTTTTTAAATTAATTTTTATTTAAATTAAAAATAAGTTTATTTTACATACCAATCCCAGTTCCCTTTCCTTCTCATATCCCCCCACTACCTCCCCCATGGGGCATCATCAAAGTCTGTCACATCATTTGGGGCAGGACCTAGGCCCTACCCAGTATATCTAGACTGAGAGTGTATCCCCTCCATAGGAAATGGGCTCCCAAAACCAATTTGTGCACCAGGGATAAATACTGGTTCCACTGCCAGAGGCCTCCATAGACTTTGCAAGCCCTGTGTGACACCCACATTCAGGGGGCCTGGTTCGGTGTCATGTGGGTTCCCCAGCTGTCAGTCTGGGAGTCTGTGAGCTCCCACGTGTTCAGGTCAATTATTTCTGTGGGTTTCCCCAGCATGGTCCCCTTTGCTCATCACATCCCTCTCTACAACTGGAGTCCAGGAGAGTAAATTGGGAGCATGGGAGTGGGGGGGGGGAGGTAGGAGAAAGAGGAGGCAGGAGGAGAACATGAGGGATCAGGAAGGTCAAGTTGGGGGGAAGAACAGAGGAGAGCAAGAAAAGAGTTATCTTGATAGAGGGAGCCATTATGGGCTTAATGAAAAACCTGGTCCTAGGGAAATTTCCAGGATTACACAAGGATGATCCCAACTAAGAATCTAAGCAACAGTGGAGAGGCTGCCTTAAATGCCCTTCCCTTTTAATGAGATTGATGACTACCTTAAATCTCATCATAGAGCCTTCATCCAGTAGCTGATGGAAACTGAAGCAGAGATTCTCAGTTGGTTTTTAAAAATAAAGGGATAAGAGAAACGGGAAGTAGAACTGAGGAGAGTTAGAGGGAGTAGTAGTAGTAGTAGGTAAATATAACCAAAACTGATTGTATGATTTTTCTCAAACAACTAACAAATTATTACAGATTTACCCCTCCCTTATCTTTTCCTGGGATTTTATTACTTTCATTTTTAAAAATCATTTTATGTGATTATTCTACTTCACGGTGATCAGTTTATGGTGTGAAATCTTCCTTATGTTGTCTGAGTTTGTGCTTTTCCTTCAGCATGCCCAGCAACGTTCTAAATTCCAGTGAATATGCTCACACCTCTAAATGTATTAGACTTTAAATGACTGCCTTCTAAAAATGGGAAGGATGGACAACAAGGAGGGAGTCATGCAAAAATAAGAAGCATTGTTTTTTAAAACTGAAAAGAGACTAGTGAGGGAGGACAGAAAGACAGGGAATGATGGTAATGGGGAGAAAAGAATAGGAGAGTGTGGTGGCTCCGCTCCAGAACCAGAACTTCTATTTTGTTGAGTAAACGAGAACTTGAGATGACACTGATCAAGCAAAAATTGCCCATGGGGATAATATGAGTTTCCATGTGATATCATAACAAGAACAGTACATAAACTGCTCTTACTTAGGACTGAAATGTTGTATAACTGAGTTTTTAGCACTCCCCTCTCATTCCTATATCCACACTGTATATCCCTCAATAAACCCACCTTCTGTCTTTCATTGAAGAAATGATTTAACTAAATTATTATTTATTTATGCATATTAATGTTTTGTCCCTGTGTATATAAGTACACTGAATGCACTCAGTACACAAGAAGGCCAGAAAAGGTTATGAAGTCCTATGGAACTGGAGTTAAAGAATGGATTGGGGGGATTTCTTAGCGATCTTTAGTAATATAAAGTCAAAGTCACTAAAACACACGCGCGTGCGCGCGCACACACACACACACACACACACACACACACACACCACAGTCAAAACAAAACCAAAAAAAAACCTAATTGCCCCCTCTCCCTTAAGAAGCGCACACCCATCCTATTTGATATGAGTTTACTCTCACACTACATTCTTTTCTGGCTAGTTTTATTGAGTCAAACTTTGCTTCATACTGACTTGCTCTGAAATTGATTTAATCATCAAACCTTAAAATCCCATTTTTGTCTGGAGATCTCTGAACAGAGCTTCTCAAACATCTACTGATATGGTATGATGCTGTTTACTCAGAGAAATTGGTGTACAGGAGAAGAAATAATGACCAATTACATCTTGGTAAACACATGTAAGACTACATGGATCAGAAATCAAAATAAACACCGATATCTGATATGCAGAGCTCTTACATCATGCTTGGATTTATACAAGGTGTGGACCTTCTCTGGAGACTGTATAACCTAGAGCTTTGAAGGGTGAAGTCAGAAGTCAGTAGTTGCTACTTTGTTGCAAACACTGCTATTTACCTAGTAAACTTTTCCTAGATGTTAGAAGTAACACTCCAAGGATCCAGCCACCTTTCATCATATATAATCTAAAGCATGTTTGTTGTCTGTGGTGTAGCAGCATCTAGACTTGCCAGTGTATTTGTGTTAGTGGCCACACCACTTTGGGGCACTCCCATCACTGAAAATAATAGCTTCTGTACAAGAAAACCATTTAAGAGATGTATAGCCTACAAAATATAAAAACTACTGAAATCTTTAGAAGTACAGCTCCTAAAATTTTCACTCAGAGTTCAAAGAAAGGGACTACAAATAAGTGAGGGAACTAAAAGCTGAGGGAAAAAGGAATTGACTCACAAATTGCTCCTGTGCATGTTCTTTTGTTATTTTTCTTTATTTCTCTCTTGCTGTTTCTTTGTTTCTGGCTATCTCTCCATTCTTTGTGTCTCCAATTCTGTTTCTTTTTCTCTCTAACTCTCTTTTCTGTTTCTTTGTCTCTCTGTATCTCCCCAGTTCTTGGGGATACAGGTATATACACATTGCAACAATAATTATTTTTACAATAGCATGTCAGGCTTGAATTTCTCAGCCTCAGCAAGGCAGATAACATTTACATGCAGAGCTAAACTAAAACTGGTAGGAGAAACTTTTTGCATCAATTACTCAGGGCTGTAGATCAGAAGAGGGTCTAAGTTTAATTTGTACAAGAAACAAAACCTGGCACCTTCTAGTTTCTGGCCTCAGTGGCAGCACAGGCCTTCAGGAAAGTTTACTTTTACCTGAGGATAAGCAAATGGGCTGATTACCTATGTCTTTATCTTCTCAGGAGAAGCAGGAGTGAGCAGTAAATCTCTGAGCTAGAATCTTGATTTAATACAACAAGAAGTTTGAGAACCTTTTAGTGCAGGGTTAGTTTAGGTTATCGCTTCTCTATCTGCCAGTGAGATAAAGCTAAGAATATGCTTATTTTTTCTATCAATCTAGACAGCTATGAATCAACAACTTCAGATGTGTAGTAATTTTACATCCTTGGATATTTGGAAATGTCTTAGGTGGGATGCTTTTAATTGGGCCCTAAACACTGACCAGATGCCTGCCAGTGAAGGTAATTGCAGGAAGAAGATCTCTAATTACAATGGAGAAGGGAACAAGGACCTGATAGTGGAAAGCAGGCCTCACACATAGCTAAGGAATACAATCAGCAAACTAGGACCTTTTAATGGGAGAACAGATTTTGCACATAGCTAGGGAGTGTAATCAGTAAAACTCTAAAATGCATGTGAGAAATTTGTTCCCAGTATATGACTAGATGGTGCTAAACTGTGGGAAGTAAATCTCAAGTTTGTTATAGAAAGGAATAAGCTATAGGAAGAATCTACAGCAAGACATAGCCATGAGATTATAACACCACGTACAGATTTGTACTGGTTTCATCCATCACAATAATCCTTAATTCTTCTAAGTTATATTGTGATGCAAAGGCTGTATAAGTACTGTGTGATCTTGTGGCAAAAATGTCTGTTAAGCCCATTTGAGTCATAACATCTGTTAGATCCCACTATGTGGGACCCTGGGGGTTTGAGACCAGAGGAAGCAACTGTGATGTCTCCCTGACACCAGAGTTTCACACAAAGAGAGGCACAATTCGTGAAATCCCAATGAACTGTGTACTAAATGCACAATACTTATAAAAATGGGGAAAGGTGGTTTTCACAAGTAATTTTCACAGACATAATAACCAGAGAAAGAAGATAATAATACTAGTGCCAAAAAAATCCACTCATTATTTCTTGGAAAATTGTATCAAAGCTTTAACCATTATTATATTGCCATGAATGATTAATCTTTGGAAATTCCCTAAAATATGCTCATTATCGTATGAACACAAGTATGTCTTATTTAGTTGTCAAACACTATTATGTTTATGAACATGGCTCATGAGGAGAAAAGGAAACAAATGTGTTTCATTATATTTTTTACGACAGAAGTAGTTAGCAATTTAATATATTTAAATCAATTTTAACAGATAATCAAAAATGAAAAGATAATATCAAGATTAATGTTGCTTTATGTTTTATTAAGTATGCTAAATAACTTAACTAAAGAATAAGGCATTCAAATACACACATGATATATCACACAAAATTTATGTGCATGGTTTTACATGTGTCAACTCACTTTATGATGTGATAATTTCATCAATGTACTGAAAATGTATGATAGAATAACAACTAAATGTTGATCAGAAACAAATAATCTGTATGTTAACCAAATGATTAGTATTTTCTATTCCTTGCACATTGGAAACAGAGTGAGAATACACAGGAGTCGTAGCTCATCAGCAGAAAGGGACTCAGAGTTGGGAAACACCCAGAGACAATTGCAGCAACATTTACAATGAGCTGTGTGGGATGATAAACAAGAGCGAAATGGATATGCAAGATGCAAGAAACTGTGTAAAAGCCACAAAGGTACTCCCAGGAGCAAAATGGTTTTTGTGGCTCTGGACTCAGGGAGGACCTGAGGGAGAAGTTGCTTCTATGGATGTGCTTTATTCTCTGTTTGTGTCTGTAGAGGATGCAAACCATGGAAGCTGCTGGAACACAGCATCATTCCCACACAAAACACATCAGGGACTCGAGATTTAATATTGCATAGAGGATGTCGCTGACTTTACAGCCGTGACGGACAGCATAACAGTATTCCAAACTCTTTTAGATGTGTGATGTTTACATTGCTGAATTTTCCATTCATGTGCAGCAGATGGTAATGTTGGCAAGAAGAGACAGGATCCAGGCTAGACATATGGAAGAGCCAATGTACCTTGGAGCTTGGAATTTATACTTTGGCCCATGTGGAGCCCATGGGACTTATGGCAATGGCCTGGAAGACACTCAGAAAGCATGTGCTGCTGATGGATACTGCCCTCCCCACCCTGTGAACATAGAAAACTAGTTTGCACCCAATATCCTGGAGGAAGTCTTTCATACCAAGCTGCTATTGTCTGGGTAATTCCCTTACACAGTAAACTTAAGAAGTTTGCTGTAGTTAAGTGCTGCAGGATATAGTCTTGTGGGTTTTAACTCCAGCCCCCTGAAGAGAAACAACAGATAATGATGGAGAAGGTAGGAATTGCCCAGAATCAATGACTGTTGCCTGTGCTAAGAAGATCACTCCAATAGCCACATCTGTGGTTGCCATACTGCTGGGTCTTGTGGTCTGAGCTCAAGGATCCTGCACAGGAAGACGAGGTATGGGTTTCATGTATCAAGTCAACTCAACATCCTCCATCCCCAGTTGATCATTTTTAAATATTTCCCCTTTACCTTTGTTTTACTAGGAAACTTCTGAGAGATCATCCACTAGTGTAGGATGCCCTTATAACTTACAAGTTCCCACTGCAGGGCAGCACATAACCATAACAACCTGTTCATCCTCTCTGCTTCTGGTGTAGAAGGCAGGCACAACTCTAATTATATTTGACAATTTAGAACTCTAGAAAATGCTAATATTGGGTGATGTGGAATGATGGAACATGTAGGTAAAAGGATACAGGAGTCATGAAAGTTAGAAAAGTAAATTTTTTTAGATTAAGTTTCATTGTGGTTCATATGTGAGTGTGCTCATGGGTGCTCTGCATGCGTGCATGTGTGTGCGTGCTTGCTTGTATGTGTGTTTGAGTGTTGAGCTGTGAATGTTAATCAACTGTAAACTGGGAAGTAGCAAGAAACATGTTGTTGTTGTTCTTTAAAAGGAATCTATAATGAATTGTTCATTTGAGGGAGTAATGGTGAAAGTTGGACTGAAGTAGAATCATGCAAAAGACCAGTTATTGGATATTTATTGATTGATTTACTTAAAACACTCCTTGTATTGTCTATCTGCCAAGAATGACTTCACTTTGACACCTGAAACAGAATGACTTGGAAAATAGCCAGAACAACATGTCATTGCCCTTAACAACCCACTGATTGCCATGTAGGCTTTTGTAAAAATCTTGATTGCTTGCTTGCCCCACCTTGTGGTTTGATATCAAGAACTAGACCCAGACTGAGGCCTTGCAGGAATTATTCTGGCTTTGTTCCACTGGTGACATCTGGTCTTTCCACCCTCTTGGTGTCAAGGTGATTATTCCAGAACAATTCCCCACAGAAAACTCATTTTAAATAGCATTGATCATTAATGTTATAGGACTCAGACAAGTGTAGTCACTGAATACATTTTTTGTACTAACTCACTTAGAAAAATTGTTATTTAAAACATCGTTCAGATGGGACAGGTTTTGTAACAGAAAGTTATCTCTTTTTCCTTGCTTTGAAAACTATCAAATCATCTTATATAATAGTATTATTATTTTATAGTAATAAATGCTGTATATAAAATATTATTCAAAGAAATAAGGAAGTGTGGTAACTATCTTGGGTTAAGCCTTTGAGAACTCATGCTTGATAAAGGGTAAATGGAGAGGTCAGTATCTGAGGATGGACAGGGAACACAGTGAGCCAACATCCTCCCTATAAAGAGGTACATGTCTCCAAGCATCCACCCTGTGTTTTGTTTTCACATGTGCAAGGATCTTATAACAAGCATCGCTTTACATATTTGGTAGCCTAGTATACTTGTGAAGGATATTTATTACATAATGTAATAACCATTATCACTGACCATCCAGGTATTTTAATTCAATCAGGAAGATGCACTTGTTCTGAAATGTGGCCCATGGAAGACACTGAGCATCTCTATTACCGATGGCTCCAACCTGGGACCTAATAATTTATTTGTTCTAGTTTATATACTGAATAGCACT